>NC_057800.1:461039626-461339626 GCF_018294505.1 Triticum aestivum
TTTTTTTAAAAGATCGGTTTTTCGTCGGTTTTTTAGTTTCGGTTTTTTTTAAATAGATCGGTTTTTCCGATTTATTTAAATAGCGAGCGTTCGTCCGTTCGTTCGTTCTACCGAGCGTTCTTCATTTTTCTTTTTCTCGGATTAAATCCGCGATTTTTCTGATCGCGATTCCTGATCCGATTTTCGTTTTAGTATAACTTTTCGCTTGTTTATCGGAATCAGGCAATTCAAGCGCCTAGAGTTTCATTTCGAAACCCTCTATCCGTTTAACCAACTTAAACAAGATTCTGCTACTATAAAATTTGCCCTAGATCCAGATTAGTGGAACGAAGTTGTTTTCTTTCGCCGTTTGAGTTTCGTTGCTTCGTTCGATTTGATTCTTTTTGCCAACCGGAGTTCTTAAGTTGAACTTTCTGGTTAGATCTCTTATTTGAGTTTTAGCTGTGCATTAGTTGAGTACTTATTGTATGCTTGTTTGTTTGTCTATGATAGAGTACCCGGAGTGCGCCGCTTGTTACTTTGAATCGTTAGGTTTCGTGGATCATCAGCAAGGCAAGTAACACTTTGATCATACCTTTTCTACTACCCAGTTTTATTGCATTAGATCAATCCTCACACATTGCATGGTTAGGATCTAATTAAATTGTGGGATGGGAAGTAGATGAGGTAGTACCTATTACCTGTTTATTATCAAACCTTTGGGAGTTACTTCTACGTTTGCTTATTATGCCATGCTATGCTAGTAGACGTGGATTGGGTGAGTGATATCCATGACAGATGTGAGATTGTTAGTTAATGGTTTATCTAAGGTGGCAACTTAAATACACATCTGGGTGGATTGAGGCACCTGGGTATTCCAGTACTTGCCTGTTTTCTTTTGGACCGCCACCCAGGCTCAAAGGGATCATGAGACTATTCATACTAGAAACTTCCGTGTGCAGCCACAAGCTATTATGGGCTCTAGCATAGTTGACTAAGTTGTGCGAACTCTTACAGTGGTAGACTAGCAGATGTAGGGGATGTAGGTGGTACGGTCTACCCGATCGTAAGGTGCTAGCGCTTCTGAAAGACTATGTCTCAGTCATCCATCTTCTCAAACACCATGTAGTGCGAGAAACCAAATGGAGGCGATCGAGTCTTGTGGGGAAAAGTGCGCAAACCTCTGCAGAGTGTAATAAACTAATCATGGTTAGCCGTGTCCCCGGTTATGGACATCTTGAGTATCTAGTACCTGGATTTTCATGTGAATCTCAACATGTTACTCTAAATTAATTTTGTTGGGTTTTGTTTAATGATGATGCTTAATTGGGATTGAGAATGCTGTCAACCATTCTCAATGTTTAACAACAAGCATGATAGTTAAATAAATTTATTCCTTTGAAGTAGGGAAAAATTGGCTTTACGCAAAATTGTAACCATAGAGCTTTCCACCAGCCATATATGCATATAGTATAGCTGTTTCATTCCATTACTCTCTATGTGTTACATTGCCAGCATATTCCATGTGCTGACCCGTTTCGGGCTGCAACGTTAATGTTGCAGACTTTTCAGACGACGATTAAGGATTTTTTAGGTCGTGGTTCTATACTTAGTGATGCCGTTGGAGTTGATGGACTCACTTATCTTCCAAGCCTTCCGCTGTTATCGTTATTAGATGGCCTTAAGCCATATTTATTGTAATAAGTTCTCTTTTGAGACACTCGATGTAATAAGTGTGTGATTGCTACTCTGCTATAAATCCTCCGAGTACTGTGTGGTGTCAGCATTACCGATCCAGGGATGACACCGGAGCACAGAGATCAGACTGTTTGAGGTCTGGTCGCTACACAAGAAAAGCATCAAATGTTGATGGTTGAAAAGACCACTAGTTTCAAGTAAAAGGGCAAGGGAAAGAAAGGGAACTTCAAGAAGAATGGCAAGCAAGTTGACACTCCCATGAAGAAGCCCAAAGTTAAACCCAAGCCTGGAACTGAGTGCTTCTACTGCAAAGGAAATGGTCACTGGAAGTGGAACTGCCCTAAATACTTGGTGGATAAGAAGGATGGCAAAGTGAACAAAGGTATATTTGATATGCAGATTATTAATGTGTACTTTACTAGTGTTCATAGTAACCCCTGGGTATTTGATACCGATTCAATTTCTAAGATTAGTAACTCGAAACAGGAGTTACAAAATGAACAGAGACTAGTTGAGGGTAAAGTGACGATGTGTGTTGGAAGAGATTCCAAGGTTCATAAGATCACCATCGCATACTCCATCTACCTTCGGGATTAGTGTTGAACCTAAATAAATGATATTTGGTGTTTGCGTTGAGCATAAAATGATTGGATAATGTTTATTGCAACACGATTATTCATTTAAGTCAAAGAATAAGTGTTGTTCTGTTTACATGAATAAAACCTTCTATGGTCAGACACTTACAATAAATGGTTTATTGAATCTCGATCGTAGCGATACACATATTCATAACA
The DNA here is from genome assembly GCF_018294505.1 of Triticum aestivum. Classification (NCBI taxonomy): domain Eukaryota; kingdom Viridiplantae; phylum Streptophyta; class Magnoliopsida; order Poales; family Poaceae; genus Triticum; species Triticum aestivum. The sequence continues at coordinate 461,042,098 of NC_057800.1, forward strand.
TTGAAGCCAAAAGATGCAAAGTTAATAATGATAGTGCAACTTATTTATGGCACTGCCGTTTAGGTCATATTGGTGTAAAGCGCATGACGAAACTCCATGCTGATGGGCTTTTGGAATCACTTGATTATGAATCACTTGATAGTTGCGAACCATGCCTCATGGGCAAGATGACTAAGACTCCGTTCTTCTAAAAAATGGAGCGAGCAACTAACTTATTGGAGATAATACATACTGATGTATGCAATCCGATGAGTGTTGAGGCTCACGGCGGGTATCGTTACTTTTTGACCTTCACAGATAATTTGAGCAGATACGGGTATATCTACTTGATGAAACATAAGTCTGAAACATTTGAAAAGTTCAAAGAATTTCAGAGTGAAGTGGAAAATCATCGTAACAAGCAAATAAAGTTTCTGCGATCTGATTGTGGAGGAGAATATTTGAGTTACGAGTTTGGTCTTCATTTGAAACAATGCGGAATAGTTTCGCAACTCACGCCACCTGGAACACCAAAGTGTAATGGTGTGTCTGGATGTCATAACTGTACTTTATTAGATATGGTGTGATCTATGATGTCTCTTACCAATTTATCAATATCGTTTTTGTTGGGAAACGTAGTAATTTTAAAAAAAATCCTAGGCACACGCAGAATCATGGTGATGCATAGCAACGAGAGGGAAGAGTGTTGTCCACGTACCCTCATAGACCGTAAGCGGAAGCATTATGACAACGCGGTTGATGTAGTCATACGTCTTCACGATCGACTGATCCTAGTACCGAACGTACGACACCTCCGTGATCTGCACACGTTCAGCTCGGTGACATCCCACAAACTCACGATCCAGTAGAGCTTCGAGGGAGAGTTCCGTCAGCACGACGGCATGATGACGGTGATGATGATGCTACCATCGCAGGGCTTCGCCTAAGCACTACGATGATATGACCGAGGTGGATTATAGTGGAGGGGGACACCACACACGGCTAAGTGATAAATGATCAACTTGTGTGTCTATGGGGTGCCCTGACCACGTATATAAAGGATGGAGGGAGGAGGAGGCCGACCCTCATAGGGTGCGCCCAAAGTGTGGAGTCCTACTAGGACTCCCTAGTCCTAGTAGGATTCAACCTCCCACATGGAATAGGAAAAAAGGGAAGGGGGAAGGAGAAGGAAGGAAGGGGGCGCCCCCTTTCCCTAGTACAATTCGGACCAGTCCATGGGGAAGGGGCGAGGCCATCTTTGAAGCCTTTCTCTCCTTTCCCGTATAGCCCATTAAGGCCCAATACGAATTCTCTAACTCTCCGGTACTCCGAAACATTCGGAACCTTTCCAATGTCTGAATATAGCCTTCCAATATATCGATCTTTACGTCTCGACCATTTCGAGACTCCTCGTCATGTCCCCGATATTATTTGGGACTCCGAACAAACTTCGGTCATCAAATCACATAACTCATAATACAAATCGTCACAGAATGTTAAGTGTGTGGACCCTACGGGTTCGAGAACTATGTAGACATGATCGAGACTCATCTCCGGTCAATAACCAATAGCAGAACCTGAATGCTCATATTGGCTCCTACATATTCTACGAAGATCTTTATCGGTCAAACCGCATAACAACATACGTTGTTCCCTTTGTCATCGGTATGTTACTTGCCCAAGATTCGATCATCGGTATCATCATACCTAGTTCAATCTCATTACCGGAAAGTCTCTTTACTCGTTCCGTAATGCATCATCCCGCAACTAACTCATTAGTCACAATGCTTGCAAGGCTTATAGTGATGTGCATTACCGAGAGGGCCCGGAGATACCTCTCTGATACACGGAGTGACAAATCCTAATCTCGATCTATGCCAACTCAACAAACACCATCGGAGACACCTGTAGAGCATCTTTATAATCACCCAGTTACGTTGTGACGTTTGATAGCACACAAGGTGTTCCTCCGGTATTCGGGAGTTGTATAATCTCATAGTTTGAGGAGCATGTATAAGTCATGAAGAAAGTAGTAGCAATGAAACTGTAATGACCATAATGCTAAGCTAACGAATGGGTCTTGTCCATCACATCATTCTCCTAATGATGTGATCCCGTTTATCAAATGACAACACATGTCTATCGTTAGGAAACATAACCATCTTTGATAAACGAACTAGTCAAGTAGAGGCATACTAGGGACACTTGTTTTTGTCTATGTATTCACACATGTACTAAGTTTCCGGTTAATACAATTCTAGCATGAATAATAAACATTTATCATGAAAACAGGAAATAAACAATAACTTTATTATTGCCTCTAGGGCATATTTCCTTCGGTCTCCCACTTGCACTAGAGTCAATAATCTAGTTCACATTGCCATGTGATTTAACACCAATAGTTCACATCACCATGTGATTAACACCCATAGTTCACATCGCCATGTGACCAACACTCAAAGGGTTTACTAGAGTCAGTAATCTTAGTTCACATCACCATGTGATTAACACCCAAAGAGTACTAAGATGTGATCATGTTTTTCTTGTGAGAGAAGTTTAGTCAACGGGTCTGCCAAATTCAGATCTGTATGTATTTTGCAAATTTCTATGTCTACAATGCTCTGCACGGAGCTGCTTTAGCTAATTGCTCCCACTTTCAATATGTATCCGGATTATGACTTAAAGTCATCTAGATTGGTGTTACAGCTTTGCATCGATGTAACTCTTTACGACGAACTCTTTGTCACCTCCATAACCGAGAAACATTTCCTTATTCCACTAAGGATATTTTTAACCGCTGTCTAGTGATCCACTCCTGGATCACTATTGTACCCTCTTGCCAATCTTATGGTGAGGTACATAATAGGTCTGGTACACAGCATAGCATATTTTATAGAACCTATGACTGAGGCATAGGGAATGACTTTTCAATCTCTTTCTATTTTCTGCCGTGGTCGGGTTTTGAGTCTTTACTCAACTTCACACCTTGCAACACAGACAAGAACTCCTTCTTTGACTGTTCTATTTTGAACTACTTCAAAATCTTGTCAAGGTATGTACTCATTGAAAATATATCAAGCGTCTTAATCTATCTCTATAGATCTTGATGCTCAATATGTAAGTAGCTTCACCGAGGTCTTTCTTTGAAAAACTCCTTTCAAACACTCCTTTATGCTTTCCAGAAAATTCTACATTATTTCCGATCAACAATATGTCATTCACATATACTTATCAGAAATGTTGTAGTGCTCCCACTCACTTTCATGTAAATACAGGCTTCACCGCAAGTTTGTAGAAAACCATATGCTTTGATCACTTTATCAAAGCATATATTCCAACTCCGACATGCTTGCACCAGTCCATAGATGGATCGCTGGAGCTTTCTTACCTTTTTAGCACCTTTAGGGATGACAAAACCTTCTGGTTGCATCATATACAACTCTTCTTTAATAAATCCATTAAGGAATGCAGTTTCCACATCCATTTGCCAAATTTCATAAAATGCGGCAACTGCTAACATGATTCGGACAGACTTTTAAGCATCGATACGAGTGAGAAAATCTCATCATAGTCAACACCTTGATCTTGTCGATTTTTTTTGCGACAATTCAAGCTTTGTATATAGTAACACTACTATCATCGTCCATCTTCCTCTTGAAGATCCATTTATTCTCAATGACTCACCGATCATCGGGCAAGTCAATCAAAGTCCATACTTTGTTCCCATACATGGATCCCATCTCGGATTTCATGGCCTCAAGCCATTTTGTGGAATCTGGGCTCATCATCGTCCTCATAGTTCGTAGGTTCATCATGGTCAAGTAACATGACCTCCAGAACAGGATTACCGTACCACTCTGGTGCGGAACATACTCTGGTTGACCTACGAGGTTCGGTAGTAACTTGATCCGAAGTTTCATGATCATCATCATTAACTTCCTCACTAATTGGTGTAGGCATCACTTGAACTGATTTCCGTGATGAACTACTTTCCAATTCGGGAGAAGGAAAAATTACCTCATCAAGTTCTACTTTCCTCCCACTCACTTCTTTCGAGAGAAACTCCTTCTCTAGAAAGGATCCATTTTAAGCAACAAAGATCTTGCCATCAGATCTGTGATAGAAGTTGTACCCAATAGTTACTTTTGGGTATCCTATGAAGATGCACTTCTCTGATTCGGGTTTGAGCTTATCAGAATGAAACTTTTTCACATAAGCATCGCAACCCCAAACTTTAAGAAATGACAGCTTAGGTTTCTTGCCAAACCACAGTTCATACGGTGTCATCTCAACGGATTTAGATGGTGCCCTATTTAACATGAATGCATCTATCTCTAATGCATAACCCCAAAACGATAGTGGTAAATCGGTAAGAGACATCATATATCACACCATATCCAATAAAGTATGATTACAACGTTCGGACACACCATTATGCTGTGGTGTTCCAGGTGGCGTGAGTTGTGAAACTATTCCACATTGTTTCAAATGAAGACCGAACTCGTAACTCAAATATTAGCCTCTGTGATCAGATGGTAGAAACTTTATTTTCTTGTTACTATGATTTTCCACTTCACTCTGAAATTCTTTGAACTTTTCAAGTATTTCAGACTTATGTTTCATTAAGTAGATATGCCCATATCTTCTCAAATCATTTGTGAAGGTCAGAAAATAACGATCCCCGCTGCGAGCCTCAACACTTATCGGATTGCATACATCAGTATATATTATTTACAATAAGTCAGTTGCTCGCTCCATTGTTCCGGAGAACGGAGTCTTAGTAATCTTTCCCATGAGGCATGGTTCGCAAGCATCAAGTGATTCATAATCAAGTGATTCCAAAAGTCCATCCGCATGGAGTTTCTTCATGCGCTTTACACCAATATGACCTAAACGGCAGTGCCACACATAAGTTGCACTATCATTATTTACTTTGCATTTTTTGGCTTCAATATTGTGAATATGTGTATTACTACGATCAAGATTCAATAAACAATTTATCTTAAGTGTATGACCATAGAAGGTTTTATTCATGTAAATAGAACAACAATTATTCTTTGATTTAAATGAATAACCGTATTGCAATAAACATGATCCAATCATATTCATGCTCAACGCAAACACCAAATAACATTTATTTTAGGTTCAACATTAACCCCGAAGGTAAAGGGAGTGTGCGATGGTGATCTTATCAACCTTGGAATCACTTTCAACACACATCATCACATCACCCTTAACTAGTCTCAGTTTATTATGCAACTCCCGTTTCGAGTTACTACTCTTAGCAACTGAACCAGTATCAAATACTGAGGGATTGCTACAAACACTAGTAAAGTACATATCAATAACATGTATATCAAGTATACTTTTGTTCACTTTGCCATCCTTCTTATCCGCCAAGTATCTAGGGCAGTTCCACTTCTAGTGACCATTTCCTTTGCAGTAGAAGCACTTTGTTCCAGGCTTGGGTCTAGCTTTGAGCTTCTTCACAGGAGTGACAACTTGCTTGTTATTCTTATTGAAGTTCCCTTTCTATCCCTTTGCCCTCTTTTGAAACTAGTGGTCTTGTCAACCATCAACACTTGATACTCTTTCTTGATTTCTACCTTCGTCGATTTCAGCATTGCGAAGAGCTCGGGAATTACTTTCGTCATCCCTTGTATATTATAGTTCATCACGAAGTTCTAGTAACTTGCTGGTAGTGACTAGAGAACTTTGTCAATTACTATCTTATCTGGAAGATTAACTCCCACTTGATTCAAGCAATTGTAGTACCCAGACAATCTGAGCACATGCTCATTGGTTGAGCTATTCTCCTCCATCTTGTAGGCAAAGTACTATCAGAGGTCTCATACCTCTTGACACGGGCATGAGTATGAGATACCAATTTCAACTCTTGGAACATCTTATATGCTCCGTGGCGTTCAAAACATTTTTGAAGTCCCGGTTCTAAGCCGTAAAGCATGGTGCACTAAACTATCAAGTAGTCATTATACCGAGCTTGTCAAACGTTCATAACGTCTGCATCTGCTCCCGCAATAGGTCTGTCACATAGCGGTGCATCAAGGACATAATTCTTCTGTGCATCAATGAGGATAATCCTCAGATCACGGACCTAGTCCGCATTATTGCTACTATCATCTTTCAACATAGTTTTTCTCTAGGAACATATCAAAAATAAAACAGGGAAGCTATACGCGAGCAATTGATCTACAACATAGATATGCAAATACAATCAAGACTAAGTTCATGATAAATTTAAGTTCAATTAATCATATTACTTAAGAACTCTCACTTAGATAGACATCCCTCTAGTCATATAAATAATCACGTGATCCAGATCAACTAAACCATGTCCGATCATCACGTGAGATGTAGTAGTTTTCAATGGTGAACGTCACTATGTTGATCATATCTACTATATGATTCACGCTCGACCTTTCGGTCTCCAGTGTTACGAGGCCATATCTGCATATGCTAGTCTCGTCAAGTTTAACCTGAGTATTCCGCGTGTGCAAAACTGGCTTTCACCCGTTGTATGTGAACATAGAGCTTATCACACCCGATCATCACGTGGTGTCTCGGCATGACGAACTGTCGCAACGGTGCATACTCAGGGAGAACACTTATACCTTGAAATTTAGTGAGAGATCATCTTATAATGCTACCGCCGAACTAAGAAAAATAAGATGCATAAAGAATAAACATCACATGCACTACTAGGAAAAGGCTAATTAGTGGTGCACCTATTTTTGCCATTAATGAGGCACTATAGGTGCGCCACTAGTAACAAATAGTAATGGCGCGCTATAGGTGTGCGTTCAATTTTTTTTCGTTTTTTTCTTAATCTCGGGTCACTATGGCTTAATCTCAGGTTAATATACTTAATCTCAAGTCAAATCGCACTCTGTGGTCAAACTTCCCAAAAGGTCACCCATCCTCACACTACTCCAGCCCAAGCACGCTTAACTTCCAATTCTATCCAACCCCAGCACCAACTCAGTTAACATGCACTTGTTGATATATATATCATATCAATCCTATTAAACCTTGTTGATGTCTAGGACTTTGTTCATGTTCATGAGTGTTATGAAATTTTGAAAAAATATTTCAGACTTCCCGGTCATATTACATATCATATTTTGAAAAAAAATCCAAAAAAATTTTGAAACCAAATTTTTTTCTGTTACTAGTGGCGCACCTAGCAAATGATGCGCCACTACTAAGTTTGAATTTTTTTTTCATTTTCCCCCTCTAGATCTTAAAAGGCCCGTATCTTTCGTTCTGTTAGGTTTTTGATTTTTTTTTTTCAATTCGGATGTAACTTTTCGAGTAGATGATTTTTCATATAAAAAAACTTTTTAATCCGAGTTCGTATGCAAAAGTTATGCCCATTTTACTAAATTCCAGAGAGATTTTGCAAATAAAGTCGGAATTCATATTTGTAAATTTTCCAAACAACTAGACCACATATCACATGGGAAACTTATTTTCTTTTATTTTTTTGACATTTCCATCATTTTCTTTTATTTTTTTCTAAACTCACGATCTAGTTGAGCTTCGAGGGAGAGTTCCGTCAGCACGACGGCGTGATGACGGTGATGATGATGCTACCGTCGCAGGGCTTCGCCTAAGCACTATGATGGTATGACCGAGGTGGATTATGGTGGAGGGGGGCACCACACACGGCTAAGGGATCAATGATCAACTTGTGTGTCTATGGGGTGCCTCTGGCCACGTATATAAAGGATGGAGGGAGGACGAGGTCGGCCCTCATAGGGCGCGCCCAAAGTGTGGAGTCCTACTAGGACTCCCTAGTCCTAGTAGGATTCCACCTCCCAAATGGAATAGGAAAAAAGGGAAGGGAGAAGGAGAAGGAAGGAAGGGGGCGCCCCCTTTCCCTAGTACAATTCAGACCAGTCCATGGGGAAGGGGCGCAGTCCACCTTTGAGGCCTTTCTCTCCTCTCCCGTATGGCCCATTAAGGCCCAATACGAATTCCCGTAACTCTCCGGTACTCCGAAAATACCCGAATCATTCGGAAACTTTCCGATGTCCGAATATAGCCTTCCAATATATCGATCTCTACGTCTCAACCATTTCGAGACTCCTCATCATGTCCCCGATCTCATTCGGGACTACGAACAAACTTTGGTCATCAAATCACATAACTCATAATACAAATCGTCACAGAACGTTAAGTGTGCGAACCCTACGGGTTCGAGAACTATGTAGACATGACCGAGACACATGACCGAGACTCATCTCCGGTCAATAACCAATAGCGGAACCTGGATGCTCATATTGGCTCCTACATATTCTACGAAGACCTTTATCGGTCAAACCGCATAACAACGTACGTTGTTCCCTTTGTCATCGGTATGTTACTTTCCCGAGATTCGATCGTCGGTATCAACATACCTAGTTCAATCTCGTTACCGGCAAGTCTCTTTACTCGTTCTGTAATGCATCATGCCGCAACTAACTCATTAGTCACAATGCTTGCAAGGCTTATTGTGATGTGCATTACCGAGAGGGCCCAGAGATACCTCTCCGATACACGGAGTGACAAATCCTAATATTGATCTATGCCAACTCAACAAACACCATTGGAGACACCTGTAGAGCATCTTTATAATCACCCAGTTATGTTGTGATGATAACACACAAGGTGTTCCTCCAGTATTCGGGAGTTGTATAATCTCATAGTTTGAGGAACATGTATAAGTCATGAAGAAAGCAGTAGCAATGAAACTGTAGCGATCATAATGCTAAGCTAACGAATGGGTCTTGTCCATCACATCATTCTCCTAATGATGTGATCCCGTTTGTCAAATGACAACACATGTCTATGGTTAGGAAACATAACCATCTTTGATAAACGAACTAGTCAAGTAGAGGCATACTAGGGACACTTGTTTTTGTCTATGTATTCACACATGTACTAAGTTTCCGGTTAATACAATTCTAGCATGAATAATAAACATTTATCATGAAATAAGGAAATAAATAATAACTTTATTTATTGCCTCTAGGGCATATTTCCTTCAGTTTTGGGGTTATGCATTAGAGACAGCTGTACTGACGTTAAATAGGGCACCATCTAAATCCGTTGAGACGACAGCATATGAACTATGGTTTAGCAAGAAACCTAAGCTGTCACTTCTTAAAGTTTGGGGACATGATGCTTATGCAATGTTCAAGAAATCATTAACTGGTAGTTGCTCGGCCAGTTTAGGAGTAACTATTAATCGGTGAATCGGCCTATTAACTGTATTAATTGGTAGATTGAATAGGAACTTGCCAACATATGTCTAGACTTTTTTTATGTATTATACCATAATCTCATGCTCCCAACTATATAGTATACTAAAACATGATGTCGTACACATATGAAAAGCTAGCATACAGAGGAGGTAAATTTATTAATCCTAGTTATTAAGGAGAGGGATGAGGCTGGAAAGGGTTATGGGACAAAAATGTGCGCTTTGTTTTCCCACCTGTTATTGGGCCAGTAGGGATTAATCGCTCTAACAACTGATTAATCGGTCTAACTAGCCAATTAATCAGCCTGACAAGTTAACATGATGAATAGGTGATATTCGATTCGGCCACACGATGAGTAGTGATTAACTGGCCCGTTAACTGATTAATCGGGTGAATTCTTGAATAGTGTGCTTATGTGAAAAAGTTTCAACCTGATAAGCTCGGACCCAAATCGGAGAAATGCGTCTTCATAGGATACCAAAGGAAACTATTGGGTACACCTTCTATCACAAATCCGAAGGCAAGATATTCGTTGCTAAGAATGGATCCTTTCTAGAGAAGAAGTTTCTCTCGAAAGAAGTGAGTGGGAGGAATGTAGAACTTGATGAGGTAATTGTACCTTCTCCCGAATTGGAAAGTAGTTCATCACAGAAATTAGTTCTAGTGATTCCTACACCAATTAGTGAGAAAGTTAATGATGATGATCATGAAACTTCAGATCAAGTTACTACCGAACCTCGTAGGTCAACTAGAATACGTTCCGCACAAGAGTGGTATGGTAATCCTGTTTTGGAGGTCATGTTACTTGACCATGACGAACCTACGAACTATGAGGAAGTGATGATGAGCCCGTATTCCGCGAAATGGCTTGAAGCCATGAAATCTGAGATAGGATCCATGTATTAGAACAAAGTATGGACTTTGATTGACTTGCCCGATGATCGGTGAGACATTAAGAATAAATGGATTTTCAAGAGGAAGACGGACCCCGATAGTAGTGTTACTATCTTCAAAGCTCGAATTGTCGCAAAAGATTTTAGACAAGTTCAAGATGTTACCACGATGAGATTTTCTCACTCAGAGCGATGATTAAGTCTGTCTGAATCATGTTAGCAATTACCACATTTTATGAAATCTGGCAAATGTATGTCAAAACTGCATTCCTTAATGGATTTCTTAAAGAAGAGTTGTATATGATGCAACAAGAAGGTTTTGTCAATCCTAAATATGCTAACAAAGTGTGCAAGCTCCAACGATCCATCTATGAACTGGTGCAAGCATCTCGGAATTGGAATATATGCTTTGATAAAGTGATCAAATCATATGGTTTTATACAGACTTGCGGTAAAGCCTGTATTTACAAGAAAGTGAGTGGGAGCACTACATCCTTTCTGATAAGTATATGTGAGTGACATATTGTTGATCGGAAATGATGTAGAATTTTCTGGGAAGCATAAAGGAGTGTTTGAAGGAGTTTTTTCAAAGAAAGACCTCGGTGAAGCTGCTTACACATTGAGCATCAAGATCTATAGAGATAGATCAAGATGCTTAATAAGATTTTTCAATGAGTACATACCTTGACAAAATTTTGAAGTAGTTCAAAATGGAACAGTCAAAGAAGGAGTTCTTGCCTGTGTTGCAAGGTGTGAAGTTGAGTAAAGACTCAAAACCGGACCACAACAGAAAATAGAAAGAGAATGAAAAGTCACTCCCTATGCCTCAGTCATAGGTTCTATAAAGTATGACATGCTGTGTACCAGTCCTATTGTATACCTTAACATGATTTTGGCAAGGGTGTACAATAGTGATCTAGCAGTAGATCATTGGACAGCGGTCAACATTATCCTTAGAGGACTAAGGAAATATTTCTCGGTTATGGAGGTGATAAAAGAGTTCATCGTAAAGAGTTACGTCGATGCAAGCTTTTGACACCGATCTAGATACATATTGAAAGTGGGAGCAATTAGCTAGAGAAGCTCCGTGCAGAGTATTGTAGACATAGAAATTAGCTAAATACATACGGATCTGAATGTTGCAGACCCATAGACTAAACTTCTCTCACAAGCAAAACATGATCACTCTTTGGGTGTTAATCACATAGCGATGTGAACTAGATTATTGACTCTAGTAAACCCTTCGGGTATTAGTCACATGAAGATGTGAACTAATCACATGACAATGTGAACTAGATTATTGACTCTAGTGCAAGTGGGAGACTAAAAGAAATATACCCTAGAGGCAATAATAAAGTTGTTATTTACATTTCCTTATATCATGATAAATGTTTATTATTCATGCTAGAATTGTATTAACTGGAAACTTAGTACATGTGTGAATACATAGACAAACAGAGTGTCCCTAGTATGCCTCTACTTGACTAGCTCGTTAATCAAAGATGGTTAAGTTTACTGGCCATAGACATGTGTTGTCATTTGATGAACGGGATCACATCATTAGAGAATGATGTGATGGACTAGACCCATCTGTTAGCTTAGCACTATGATCGTTTAGTTTATTGCTATTGATTTCTTCATGACTTATACATGTTCCTATGACTATGAGATTATGCAACTCCCAAATACCTGAGGAACACTTAGTGTGCTATCAAATGTCACAACGTAACTGGGTGATTATAAAGATGCTCTACAGGTGTCTCTGATGGTGTTTGTTGAGTTGGCATAGATCGAGATTAGGATTTGTCACTCCGATTGTCGGAGAGGTATCTCTGGGTCCTCTCGGTAATGCACATCATTATAAGCCTTGCAAGCAATGTGACTAATGAGTTAGTTGTGGGATGATGCATTACGGAACGAGTAAAGAGACTTGTCGGTAACGAGATTGAACTAGGTATGAGGATACCGACGATCGAATCTCGGGCAAGTAACTTACCGATGACAAAGGGAACAACGTATGTTGTTATGCGGTTTGACCGAAAGATCTTCGTAGAATATGTAGGAGCCAATATGAGCATCCAGGTTCCACTATTGGTTATTGACAGGAGATGTATCTCGGTCATGTCTACATAGTTCTCGAACCCGTAGGGTCCGCACGCTTAACGTTCGATGACGATTGGTATTATGAGTTATGTGATTTGATGTATCGAAGGTTGTTTGGAGTCCCGGATGAGATCACGAACATGACGAGGAGTCTCAAAATGGTCGATACATAAAGATCGATATATTGGAAGGCTATATTCGGACATCGGAAAGGTTCCGAGTGATTCGGGTATTTTTTCGGAGTACCGGGGAGTTATGGGAGTTCACCAGGAGAGGTAATGGGCCTTATTGGGCTTTAGTTAAGAGAGGGCAGAAGGGCCAAGAGGTGGCGCGCGCCTCCCCCTGCCCAAACCGAATTGGACAAGGGGTGGGGGTGCGGCCCCCCTTTCCTTCTCCCTTTCCCTCTCTTTCCTTTCTCTCCTACTCCGAATAGGAAAGAGGAGGGGAATCCTACTTGGACTAGGGAGTCCTAGTAGGATTCCCCATACCGGGTGCACCTCCTTAGGGCCGGCCACCTCTTCCCTCCTCTCCTTTATATACGTGGCTAGGGGGCACCCCATAGACACACAAGTTGATCATTATCTTAGCCGTGTGCGGTGCCCCCCTCCACCATAATCCACCTCGTTCATATCGTCGTAGTGCTTAGGTGAATCCCTGCGTCGGTAGCTTAATTACCACCATCATCACGCCGTCGTGCTGACGAAACTCTCCCTCGACACTTAGCTAGATCAAGATTTCATGGGACGTCACCGAGGTGAACGTGTGCAGATCGTGGAGGTGCCATACTTTCGGTACTAGGATTGGTCGGATCATGAAGACGTACGACTATATCTACCACGTTGTCATAATGCTTCCGCTTACGGTCTACAAGGGTACGTGGACAACACTCTTCCCTATCGTTGATATGGATCACCTAGATAGATCTTGCATGTGCATAGGATTTTTTTTGAAATTACTGCGTTCCCCAACACCATCTCGCTTAGGGCATGTACAATGGTGATATCTTAGAAGTGCCACGTAGGATAAATGATGAGGTGGAGGAGAGAGAACTCATAAGAAAAGACGTGTCTTCTCATATTTAAGAGAAGACAAGAGATGATCTCTTAGCATAATATGTCTCCCAACGCTTTTAGGAATGGCTAGTTATTGAAGAAGGCTAAGAGATGACCCATTGTAGACAATTGATTTTGTCATCTCTAAATTACATGCAAGTATTAAGATAATACTATCTTATCAACCATTGTGCATGCCCTTATGATCCTACTAGGGCGTCAGGACTGGTCTGATAGGAAGCAGGGCAGTATCCCTAGTGGTGCCCATGTTGTATCATCAAATTGACATATTTACTACTTAATTTTAATCATATCCACAATACCTTAATACCTTAATTAAAAATCATTGCATCTTAATTACTCCTTCATCATAAAACAAATCATCACATCATATATCATGTATCATCTCGAGAACACCTTAATTAGGAACCATTGCACCTTAATTATATCTTCATTAGGAAGCAAATCGTCACACCATATGTCACATAATTGAAAAAACAAATTAGGCAAAAAAATACGTGCAGCACACCTTCCACCAACATACCTCCTCCAAAACTGCATCTGCTCGGTAAAAGTATATACTATGACACCGTATCCCATGCTTGTGTCGTTGTCGACAAACCTATGCCTGCCCGGCTCTCTCTCATCGCAGGTTGCTGCCGACTCAACCTTTTGTGGAAGAATACTGGCATGATAAAATGCAACAATGTGCCTCAAAAGTTTCAATGTATACCTTTTGCATAGGGAGTTTGCATATGTTAGTGACTCTTCTCGGTATAGAAGATCTCCTCCACTCAATACAACAAATTAAATCATTATATCATGTGTGAAAAGAAAATCACCAGTGCATTACTATGACCTATTGATTTTGTAATATTTAGTAGTACACTAGACTTTTACTATTTATTTATTTTGAATGTTTTCCTGTTAATTAGGATAAACATGTTTTTTCTTCTACACTACTACTAAACAAGCGAGTTCATTAGATCACAACCACATATCCATCGTTCATCAATGGACCAGATTGTCCAAGTGTTGTATCACATCAAATTGACATATTTAATTATTAATTTCCACATTATCTTAATTAGGAATCATTGTGCGCCAATTACCCCTTCACTAGTAAACAAATTGTCACATTATATATCATGTATCATCTCCAGAACACCTTAATTACGACTCATTGCAAATTAATTACACCTTTGTTAGGAAACAAATCATCATACCATATATCCCATAATTGAAAAAACACATTAGGCAAAAAAGCACATGCAACACATCTCCCACCACTATACCTCCTCCAAAATTGTCTCCGCTCGGGTAAAAAATACTAGTATATACATGTTGCATCAGGGGTTTGCATATGCTAGTAACTCATCTCGGTATAGGAGATTTCCTCCGCTCAGTACAACAAACTAAATCATTATCATGTGCCAAAAGAAAATCATTGGTGCATTATTATGATATATTGATTTTGTAATATTCAGTAATACATCACTAGACTTTTATCATTCATTTATTTTAATGTTTTCCTGTTAACTAGGGTGAACATGTTTTTTCATAAGGAATACGTGCATTGCACGTGCACGCTAACTAGTTGTTCATCATATCCACAACACCAAATGCAACCAAAATTGTTCATCAAATAATACAACAAAGTTAAGCACACAGTACAACAAAGTTCATCACACAATACAACAAACATAGAGATAAAATTAGGATGTCGCCCATTCCATGCCACCACTCCTCCATGAGATCTTTTTTAGATCCTCGTGCGTATTGGAATTTCTAATGTCATGGTACATCTGAAGAACATGTTGGATTAAGTCTTCCCTTCTAGTCTGCCGCACCTGTTGTCCCATGACCTCATAGTTGGGGTAATCCAAATTTTGTCCCGATCATACTCAATGATCATGTTGTGCAAAATTACACTAGCTGCGATGATATACAAATGATATCTTCATCCCAAGACCTAGCCGGTGCAATCACACCAGCAAATGGGGATTGCAAATCCCAAAAGCCTTATCCACATCTTTCCTAGTGGTTGTTTGAGCATCATGAAAGTAGAGTTCTTTCACCTTGGGGGTTTGCAATTGGCTTCACAAAAGTAGCCCACTTCGAAAAAATCTCACCCGCGAGATAGTACCCAACATTGTATGTGCAGTCATTTGCTTAGAACTCAAATGGTGGTGGTTCTCCATTGGTTAACTTTGCAAAGAGTGGTGATCGATGCAGCATATTGATGTCATTCCAAGACCCATGCATCCAAAAATATAAATGTCATATCAATGTCTCATGATCGGTCACGACTACACGAATGATGGTGGCACCAGTGGTGGAGCTAGCATTTGACAACAGGGTGGTGCTACCTCTTGAGCACTGCGTTGGATTTCCCCGAAGAGGAAGGGATGATGCAGCAAAGTAGCGTAAGTATTTCCCTCAGTTTTTGAGAACCAAGGTATCAATCCAGTAGGAGGCTATGCTCGAGTCCCTCGTACCTACACAAAAACAATAGCTCAACACAACCAACGCGCTTAGGGGTTGTCAATCCCTTCACGGTCACTTACAAAAGTGAGATATGATAGAGATAATAAATAATATTTTTTGGTATTTTTGGTATAGTGATGCAAAGTAAATAAAGTAAAAGCTAAGTAAAAGCAAGGAAATAATAAAGTAATGGACATTGATATGATGAGAAAGAGACCCGGGGGCCATAGGTTTCACTAGTGGCTTCTCTCAAGAGCATAAGTATTCTACGGTGGGTGAACAAATTACTGTTGAGCAATTGACATAATTGAGCATAGTTATGAGAATATCTAGGTATGATCATGTATATAGGCATCACGTCCGAGACAAGTAGACCAAAATGATTCTACATCTACTACTATTACTCCACTCATCGACCGCTATCCAGCATGCATCTAGAGTATTAAGTTAAAAACAGAGTAACGCCTTAAGCAAGATGACATGATATAGAGGGATAGTTTCATGCAATATGATAAAAACCCCATCTTGTTATCCTCGATGGCAACAATACAATACGTGCCTTGCTGCCCCTTCTGTCACTAGGAAAGGACACCGCAAGATTGAACCCAAAGCTAAGCACTTCTCCCATGGCAAGAACAACCAATCTAGTAGGCCAAATCAAACTGATAATTCGAAGAGACTTGCAAAGATAACCAATCATACATAAAAGAATTCAGAGAAGATTCAAATATTATTCATAGATAGACTTGATCATAAACCCACAATTCATCGGTCTCAACAAACACACCGCAAAAAGAAGATTACATCGAATAGATCTCCACAAGAGAGGGGGAGAACATTGTATTGAGATCCAAAAAGAGAGAAGAAGCCATCTAGCTACTAGCTATGGACCTGTAGGTCTGAAGTAAACTACTCACACTTCATCGGAGGGGCTTGGATGATGATGTAGAAGCCCTCCATGATCGATTCCCCCTCCGGCGGAGCTCCGGAATAGGCCCTAAGATGGGATTTCATGGATACAAAAAGTTGCGGTGGTGGAATTAGGTTTTGGCTCCGTCCCCAATCGTTTGGGGATACGTGGATATATATAGGAGGAAGAAGTATGTCGGTGGGGCTTCGAGGGGGCCATGAGGCAGGGGGCGCCCTAGGGGGGGCGCCCCTACCCTCGTGACCACCTCGTGGCTTTCTTGACGGAGGGTCCAAGTCTCTTGGGTCTTATCTGATGAGAAAATCACGTTTCCGAATGTTTCATTCCGTTTGGACTCCGTTTGATATTCCTTTTCTTCGAAACCCTAAAACATGCAAAAACAGCAATTCTGGGCTGGGCCTCCGGTTAATAGGTTAGTCCCAAAAATAATATAAAAGTGGATAATAAAGCCCAATAATGTCTAAAACGGTAGATAATATAGCATGGAGCAATCAAAAATTATAGATACGTTGGAGATGTATCAAGCATCCCCAAGCTTAATTCCTGCTCGTCCTCGAGTAGGTAAATGATAAAAACAGATTTTTTGATGCGGAGTGCTACTTGGCATAATTTTAATGTAATTCTTCTTAATTGTGGTATGAATATTCAGATCCGAAAGATTCAAGACAAAAGTTCATGTTGACACAAAAATGATAATACTTCAAGCATACTAACTAAGCAATTATGTCTTCTCAAAATAACATGGCCAAAGAAAGTTCATCCCTACAAAATCATATGGTTTAGTCATGTTTCATTTTCGTCACACAAGAATGCTATCATCATGCACAACCCCGATGACAAGCCAAGCAATTGTTTCATACTTTAGTAATCTCAAACCTATAAACTTTCACGCAATATATGAGTGTGAGCCATGGACATAGCACTATGGGTGGAATAGAATATAATAAGGGGGGTTATGTGGAGAAGACAAAAAGGATAAAGTCTCACATCAACGAGGCTAATCAATGGGCTATGGAGATGCCCACCGATTGATGTTAATGCAAGGAGTAGGGATTGCCATGCAACGGATGCACTAGAGCTATAAATGTATGAAAGCTCAACAAAAGAAACTAGTGGGTGTGCATCCAACTTGCTTGCTCACGAAGACCTAGGGCACTTGAGGAGGCCCATTGTTGGAACATACAATCCAAGTTCTATAATGAAAAATTCCCACTAGTATATTAAAGTGGTAACATGAGAGACTCTCTACTATGAAGATCATGGTCCTACTTTGAAGCACAAGTGTGGTAAAAGGATAGTAACATTGTCCCTTCTCTCTTTTTTTCTCATTTTTTGGGGGCCTTCTCTTTTTTTATGGCCTTTCTCTTTTTTTGGGCCTTCTCTTTTTTATGGCCTTTCTTTCTTTATACCTCACTTGGGACAATGCTCTAATAATGATGATCATCACACTTCTATTTATTTACAACTCAATGATTAGAACTCGATACTAGAACAAAGATGACTCTATATGAATGCCTCCGGCGGTGTACCGGGATATGCAATGACTCAAGAGTGACATGTATGAAATAATTATGAATGGTGGCTTTGCCACAAATACTATGTCAACTACATGATCATGCTAAGCAATATGACAATGACGAATGTGTCATGATGAACGGAATGATGGAAAGTTGCATGGCAATATATCTCGGAATGGCTATGGAAATGCCATAATAGGTAGGTATGGTGGATGTTTTGAGGAAGATATAAGGAGGTTTGTGTGTGAAAGAGCGTATCATATCACGGGGTTTGGATGCACCGGCGAAGTTTGCGCCAACTCTCAATGTGAGAAAGGGCAATGCACGGTACCGAAGAGGCTAGCAAGGATGGAAGGGTGAGAGTGCGTATAATCCATGGACTCAACATTAGTCATAAAGAACTCACATACTTATTGCAAAAATCTACAAGTCATCAAAAACCTCGGCACTACGTGCATGCTCCTAGGGGGATAGATTGGTAGGAAAATACCATCGCTCGTCCCCGACCGCCACTCATAAGGAAGACAATCAAATAACAACTCATGTTTCAAATTTGTTGCATAATGTTTACCATACATGCATGCTATGGGACTTGCAAATATCAACACAAGTATTTCTCAATTTCACAACTACTCAACTAGCATGACTTTGATATTATTACCTCCATATATCAAAACAATCATCAAGCATCAAACTTTTCTTAGTATTCAACACACTCATAAGAAAGTTTTATTATTAATCTTGCATACCAAGCATATTAAGATTTTAAGCAAATTACCATGCTATTAAGACTCTCAAAATAATCTAAGTGAAGCATGAGAGATCAATAGTTTCTATAAAACAAATCCACCACCGTGCTCTCAAAGATATAAGTGAAGCACTAGAGCAAAACTATAAAGCTCAAAAGATATAAGTGAAGCACATAGAGTATTCTATCAAATTAGGTGTGTATAGAAAGGATGATTATGGTAGACTAACAATAAAAGACTCAAATCATAAAAGACGGTCCAAGCAAAACACATATCATGTGGTGAATAAAAATATAGCTCCAAGTAAAGTTACCGATAGAAGTAGACGAAAGAGGGGATGCCTTCCGGGGAATCCCCAAGCTTTGGCTTTTAGGTGTCCTTAGATTATATTGGGGGTTCCATGGGCATCCCCAAGCTTAGGTTCTTGCCACTTCTTGTTCCATAACCCATCAAACCTTTACCCAAAACTTGAAAACTTCACAACACAAACTTAAAGTAGAAAATCTCGTGAGCTCCGTTAGCGAAAGAAAACAAAAGACCACTTCAAGGTACTGTAATGAACTCATTCTTTATTTATATTGGTGTTATACCTAGTGTATTCCAACTTCTCTATGGATTATAAATTATTTTACTAGCCATAGATTCATCAAAATAAGCAAACAACACACGAAAAACAGAATCTGTCAAAAACAGAACAGTCTGTAGTAATATGTAGCTAGCGCAAGATCTGGAACCCCAAAAATTATAAAATAAATTTCTGGACGTGAGGAATTTATATATTAATCATCTTAAAAAGAATTAACTGAATATAACTTTCAAAATAAAAATGACAGCAGTTCTCGTGAGCGCTAAAGTTTCTGTTTTTTACAGCAAGTTCAACAAGACTTTCCCCAAGTCTTTCCAACGGTTATACTTGGCACAAACACTAATTAAAGACAAACAAAACAGAGGATAAATAATTTATTTATTACTAAACAGGAGCAAAAAGCAAGGAATAAAAATAAAATTGGGTTGCCTCCCAACAAGCGCTATCGTTTAACGCCCCTAGCTAGACATAACAAGCAAGAATAGATTTAGGTATTGCCATCTTTGGTAGGCAATCCATAAGTGGATCTCATGATATATTCATATGGTAATTTTATTTTCTTTCTAGGAAAGTGTTCCATGCCCTTTTTAATGAAAATTGAAATCTAATATTCCCTTCCTTCATATCAATAATTGCACCAACCGTTCTAAGGAAAGGTCTACCAAGAATAATAGGGCAAGAAGGATTGTAATCTATATCAAGAATGATAAAATCTACGGGCACATAATTCCTATTTGCAACAATAAGAACATCATTAATTCTTCCCATAGGTTTCTTAATAGTGGAATCCGCAAGATGCAAGTTTAGAGAGCAATCATCAAAATCACGGAAATCTAGTAAATCACACAAAGTTTTGGGAATAGTAGAGACACTAGCACCCAAATCACACAAAGCATAAAACTCATAATTTTTAATTTTAATCTTAATAGTTGGTTCCTACTCATCATAAATTTTTCTGGGGGTAGAAACTTCCAATTCAAGTTTTTCTTCATAAGATTGCATCAAGGCATCAACGATATGTTTAGTAAACGCTTTATTTTGACTATAAGCGTGAGGAGATTTTAGCACGGATTGCAATAAGGAAATACAATCAATCAAAGAGCAATTTTCATAGTTAAATTACTTGAAATCCATAATAGTGGGTTTAGCAACATCTAGGGTTTTAATTTCTTCAATCTCACTTTTATCAAATTTAGCATCAAGATCAACAAATTCCGAATTCTTAGAACGTCTTCTAGGTAAAGGTGGATCGTATTCAGTCCCATCATTATCAATATTCATATTACAAAACAAAGATTTAATAGGGGACACATCAATAACTTTTAGATCTTCATCATTATTTTCATAGGAACTAGAAGAACACGCTTTTATAAAGGCATCTTTCTTAGCATGCATCCTAGCGGTTCTTTCTTTGCACTCGTCAATGGAAATTCTCATGGCTTTGAGAGACTCATTGATATCATGCTTAGGTGGAATAGATCTAAGTTTCAAAGAATCAACATCAAGAGCAATTCTATCAACGTTCCTAGCCAAATCATCAATCTTAAGCAATTTTCTTCAATCATAGCATTAAAATTCTTTTGTGAAGAAATAAATTCTTTAATATTATATTCAAAATCAGAGGGAATATTATAAATTCCATAAGAATTGTTGTAGGAATTACCATAATTATTAGGGGAATTACTAGGATTGAAATTTCATCTATACACGTTGTAACCAAAATTGTTCCTTCCAACAAAATTCACATCCATAGATTCATTATTATTCTCAATCAAAGTAGACAAGGGCACATCATTAGGATCAGAACAAACACTCTTATTAGCAAATAATTTCATAAGTTCATCCATCTTTCCACTCAAAACATTAATTTCTTCTATCGCATGCACCTTTTTAGTAGATCTTTCAGTATGCCATTGAGAATAATTACCCATAATATTATCTAGGAGTTTAGTAGCTTCTCCTAAAGTGATTTCCATAAAAGTGCCTCCTGCGGCCGAATCTAAAAGATTTCTAGAAGAAAATTTTAATCCGGCATAAAAATCCTGAACAATCATCCACAAATTTAAACCATGTGTAGGGCAATTACGTATCATTAATTTCATTCTCTCCCAAGCTTGTGCAACATGTTCATGATCAAGTTGTTTAAAATTTATAATATCGTTTCTAAGAGAGATGATCTTAGCGGGAGGAAAATACTTAGAGATAAAAGCATCTTTGCACTTGTTTCATGAATCAATACTATTTTTAGGAAAAGATGAAAACCAAACTTTAGCACGATCTCTAAGCGAAAAAGGAAATAGCTTCAATTTAACAATATCATTATTGACATCTTTCTTCTTTCGCATGTCACAAAAATCAACGAAGCTATTAAGATGGGTAGCGGCATCTTCTCTAGGAAGGCCGGAGAACGGATCTTTCATGACAAGATTCAACAAAGTAGTATTAATTTCACAAGATTCAGCATCGGTAAGAGGAGCAATCGGAGTGCTAAGGAAATCATTATTATTGGTATTGGTGAAGTCACACAATTTAGTATTATCTTGAGCCATCGCGACAAACAAGCAAACTAACACACGAGCAAACAAAAAGCAAATGGGCAAAAAGGCAAACGGAGAAGGAGAGGGAGGATAGAGAGAGAGGGCGAATAAAACGACAAGAGTGAATTGGGGGGAGAGGAAAACGAGAGGCAAATGCCAAATAATGTAATGCGAGAGATAGGGATTGTGATGGGTACTTGGTATGTTGACTTTGCGCAGACTCCCCGGCAACGGTGCCAGAAATTCTTCTTGCTAGCTCTTGAGCACTGCGTTGGATTTCCCTAAAGAGGAAGGGATGATGCAGCAAAGTAGTGTAAGTATTTCCCTCAGTTTTTGAGAACCAAGGTATCAATCCAGTAGGAGGCTACGCTCGAGTCCCTCGTACCTACACAAAACAATAGCTCAACGCAACCAACGCGCTTAGGGATTGTTAATCCCTTCACGGTCACTTATGAAAGTGAGATCTGATAGAGATAATAAATAATATTTTTTGGTATTTTTGGTATAGTGATGCAAAGTAAATAAAGTAAAAGCTAAGTAAAAGCAAGGCAATAATAAAGTAATGGAGATTTATATGATGAGAAAGAGACCCGGGGGCCATAGGTTTTACTAGTGGCTTCTCTCAAGAGCATAAGTATTCTACGGTGGGTGAACAAATTACTGTTGAGCAATTGATAGAATTGAGCATAGTTATGAGAATATCTAGGTATGATCATGTATATAGGCATCACGTCCGAGACAAGTAGACCGAAACGATTCTGCATCTACTACTATTACTCCACTCATCGACCGCTATCCAGCATGCATCTAGAGTATTAAGTTAAAAACAGAGTAACGCCTTAAGCAAGATGACATGATGTAGAGGGATAGTTTCATGCAATATGATAAAAACCCCATCTTGTTATCCTCGATGGCAACAATACAATACGTGCCTTGCCGCCCCTTCTGTCACTGGGAAAGGACACCGCAAGATTGAACCCAAAGCTAAGCACTTCTCCCATGGCAAGAACAACCAATCTAGTAGGCCAAACCAAACTGATAATTCGAAGAGACTTGCAAAGATAACCAATCATACATAAAAGAATTCAGAGAAGATTCAAATATTATTCATAGATAGACTTGATCATAAACCCACAATTCATCGGTCTCAACAAAAACACCGCAAAAAGAAGATTACATTGAATAAATCTCCACAAGAGAGGGGGAGAACATTGTATTGAGATCCAAAAAGAGAGAAGAAGCCATCTAGCTACTAGCTATGGACCCATAGGTCTGAAGTAAACTACTCGCACTTCATCGGAGGGGCTTGGATGATGATGTAGAAGCCCTCCGTGATCGATGCCCCCTTCGGCGGAGCTCCGGAACAGGCCCCAAGATGGGATCTCGTGGATACAGAAAGTTGCGGTGGTGGAATTAGGTTTTTGGCTCCGTCCCCAATCGTTTGGGGGTACGTGGATATATATATATAGGAGGAAGAAGTATGTCGGTGGAGCTTCGAGGGGCCCACGAGGCAGGGGGCGCCCCTACCCTCGTGACCACCTCGTGGCTTTCTTAACGGAGGGTCCAAGTCTCCTGGGTCTTATCTGATGAGAAAATCACGTTTCCGAAGGTTTCATTCGGTTTGGACTCCGTTTGATATTCCTTTTCTTCTAAACCCTAAAACAGGCAAAAACAACAATTCTGGGCTGGGCCTCCGGTTAATAGGTTAGTCCCAAAAATAATATAAAAGTGGATAATAAAGCCCAATAATGTCTAAAACAGTAGATAATATAGCATGGAGCAATCAAAAATTATAGATACGTTGGAGACGTATCAGGTGGTCCGTCTAAATAAAATTGACGACAATGACATGTGAGCATTCTAACTAATTACCAATATCACATAGAAAAAGATCAAATATGCTCTTATAAACACACTAAAATTCACAATTGAGTCTACTTATGTGCAAAAGTATGTATACGAGTTTGTCAGTTTGTCCACTTATGTACTGCATCTACTCAGATAAAGAAGCCCAGTATTGTGTACTACAAAATTATGAGCTCATACACATCTAGCCAAAATCATTATGATCTATTGCAAAATTATGTGTATGAGTCAAATTCAGAAGGAGATGCAAATCAAATTGATGTACTGCAAAATTATGTGTATGCGTACTATAAAATACAAAAGGGGATGGAGTACCTCACTGTCTATCTTTGAAGAATGCATGATCAGAGATGGGCGGTATCAACTGTTGCGTGCTAAGCGTTTGAACAGACTAGGCGGTTCTAGCTAGCACCGCGGTTGCGCGGTGGTGTGACATGCGCCTACACTGACAACAACCCGCCAAGGGGCCGACATGGTAGGCACCAGGCAGGCCGCGGGCGGTGGCCGTCTGGGCAGTGGGCCGGCAAGGCGACACCGCGACGATGAGGCAGTGGCTAGAGCGCTCTACTGGCGGCGAATCATTCTCGTGCGTGGTTGTGTTTGCTTCGAGACAAGCAGTGAAGCAGACGAGCAACATAGACTGGCTATTACTAGGCCTTTTCCTCCTGGCCCATCACTAAAAAAACCTATGCTATAGAGGCCAGTTCAAAATCCAAGGGTGCGCCACGGCCCACCCTACCCACCCTGTGGCTCCACCATGGGGTGGCACTGTCCTTTGAACTATCCATGCCATGCTGCAGGGTAGCTCTTCCACTTCTAGTGCATGCAATCTAAAGGAAATATGCCCTGGATGCAATAATAAAGTTGTTATTTATATTTCCTTATATCATGATAAATGTTTATTATTTATTCTAGAATTGCATTAACTGAAAACTCGATACATGTGTGGTTACATAGACAAAACACAGTGTCCCTAGTAGCCTCTACTAGACTAGCTCGTTAATCAAATATGGTTAAGTTTCCTAGCCATAGACATGTGTTATCATTTGATGAATGGTATCACATCATTAGGAGAATGATGTGATGGACAAGACCCATCCGTTAGCTTAGCATAATGATCGTTAAAGTTTTATTGCTATTGCTTTCTTCATGACTTATACATATTCCTTTAACTATGAGATTATGCAACTCCCGGGTACCGGAGGAATACCTTGTGTGCTATCAAACGTCACAACGTAACTGGGTGATTATAAAGATTCTCTACAGGTATCTCTGAAGGTGTTTGTTGGGTTGGCATAGATCAAGATTAGGCTTTGTCACTCCGACTATTGAATAGGTATCTCTGGGCCCTCACGGTAATGCACATCATAATAAGCCTTGCAAGCAATGTGACTAATGAGTTAGTTGCGGGATGATGCATTATGGAACAAGTAAAGAGACTTGCCGGTAACGAGATTGAACTAGGTATGGAGATACCGACGATCGAATCTCGGGCAAGTAACATACCGATGACAAAGGGAATAACGTATGTTGTTGCTACCTCTTGAGCATGCGTTGGTTTTCCCTTGAAGAGGAAAGGGTGATGCAGCAAAGTAGCGTAAGTATTTCCCTCAGTTTTTGAGAACCAAGGTATAAATCTAGTAGGAGATTATACGCAAGTCCCTCGTACCTGCACAAACAAACAAGAACCTCGCAACCAACGCGATAAAGGGGTTGTCAATCCCTTCACGGTCACTTACGAAAGTGAGATCTGATAGAGATAATAAGATAAATATTTTTGGTATTTTTGTTGTATAGATTGGAAAATAAATATTGCAAAATAAACGGCGACAGAAATGGCTTGTTGAGAGAATAATATAATGGAGAATAGACCCGAGGGCCATAGGTTTCACTAGTGGCTTCTCTCAAGATAGCAAATTCTACGGTGGGTGAACAAATTACTGTCGAGCAATTGATAGAAAAGCGCATAGTTATGAGAATATCTAGGCATGATCATGTATATAGGCATCACGTTCGCGGCAAGTAGACTGAGACGATTCTGCATCTACTACGATTACTCCACACATCGACTGCTATCCAACATGCATCTAGAGTATTAAGTTCATAAGAATAGAGTAACACATTAGGCAAGATGACATGATGTAGAGGGATAAACTAAAGCAATATGATATAAACCCCATCTTTTTATACTCGATGGCAACAATACAATACATGCCTTGCTGCCCCTGCTGTCACTGGGAAAGGACACCGCAAGATTGAACCCAAAGCTAAGCACTTCTCCCATTGCAAGAAAGATCAATCTAGTAGGACAAACCAAACTGATAATTCAAAGAGACTTGCAAAGATATTAAATCATGGATAAAAGAATTCATAGAAGAATCAAATATTGTTCATAGATAATTTTGATCATAAACCCACAATTCATCGGATCTCGACAAACACACCGCAAAAAGAATTACATCGAATAGATCTCCAAGAGAATCGAGGAGAACTTTGTATTGAGATCCAAAGAGAGAGAAGAAGCCATCTAGCTAATAACTATGGACCAAAGGTCTGCGGTAAACTACTCACACATCATCGGAGAGGCTATGGTGTTGATGTAGAAGCCCTCCGTGATCGATTCCCCCTCTTACGGGAGCGCAGAAAAAGGCCCCAAGATGGGATCTCACAGGTACAGAAGGTTGCTGCGGTGGAAATAGGGTTTCGTAGTCCTCTCGGATGTTTTCAGGGTATATGGGTATATATAGGAGGAAGAAGTAGGTCGGTGGAGCTGCGAGGGGCCCACGAGGGTGGGGGGCGCGCCCTCCTGCCTCATGGCCTCCTTGCTTCTTTCTTGATGTCCACTCCAAGTCTCCCGGATCACGTTTGTTCCAAAAATAACTCTCCCGAAGGTTTCATTCCGTTTGGATTCCGTTTGATATTCCTTTTCTGTGAAACACTGAGGCAAAAAAACAGCAATTTGCACTGGGCCTTTGGTTAGTAGGTTAGTTCCAAAAATAATATAAAACTGCATAACAAAGCCCATTAAACATCCAAAACACATAATATAATAGCATGGAACAATCAAAAATTATAGATACGTTGGAGATGTATTAGTTGTCATAACGATTTGACCGATAAAGATCTTGTAGAATATGTGGGAGCCAATATGAGCATCCAGGTTCCGCTATTGGTTATTGACCGGAGAGGTGTCTCGGTCATGTCTACATAGTTCTCGAACCTGTAGGGTCCGCACACTTAACGTTCGATGATGATTTGTATTGTATGAGTTATGTGATTTGGTGACCGAACATTGCTTGGAGTCCCGGATGAGATCACGGACATGACGAGGAGTCTCAAAATGGTCGAGAGGTAAAGATTCATATATAGGACGATAGTATTTGGACACCGGAAGTGTTCCGGGGGTACCGGGTACGTATCGGGTCACCGGAAGGGGTTTCGGGAACCCCCGACAAACTATATGGGCCTTAATGGGCCAGGAGGGGGACAGACCAGCCCCTAAGGGGCTGGTGCTCCCCTCCCATATGGGCTGGCCAAATTGGAGTAGAAAGGGGAAGGAGGAAAGGAATAAGGGAATAGGATTCCCCCTTCCCCCTCTCCCCTTCCTACTCTGAATAGGAATAGGAAAGGGGGAGGCCGAATTGGGAGGACCCCATGTAGGATTCCTCCGACTAGGGGAGCCCCCTTGGATGCCTCTCCTCCCCTCCAACCTATATATATGAGTGGGGCACTGCTAGAACACACATCAATAGTTGTTAGCCTTGTGCGGTGCCCCTCCCCCCCTCCACAATTTACGCCTCTAGTCATATTTACATAGTGCTTAGGCGAAGCCCTATGTGGACCACTTCACCATCACCATCACCACGCCGTCGTGCAACTCTCCCTTGACACTTTGCTGGATCAAGAGTTCGAGGGACGTCATCAAGCTGAACGTGTGGAGAACTCAGAGGTGTCGTATGTTCGGTACTTGATCGGTTGAATCGAGAAGACGTTCGACTACATCAATAGTTAAACTAACGCTTCCGCTTTCGGTCTACGATGGTACATGGACACACTCTCACCCTATCATTTCTATGCATCTCCTAGATAGATCTTGCATGATCGTAGGAAATTTTCTGAAATTGTATGCTATGTTCCCCAATAGTGGCATCTGAGCCAGGTTTATGCGTAGATGATATGCACGAGTAAAACATAAAGAGTTGTGGGTGATGATAGTCATATTGCTTACCACCAACGTCTTATTTTGATTCGGCGGTATTGTTAGATAAAGCGGCCCGGTCCAACCTTACATGACCACGTTCATGAGACCGGTTCCACCGACAGACATGCAACTTGTTTTGCATAAAGGTGGATGGCAGGTGTCTGTTTCTCCAACTTTAGTTGAATCGAATTTGACTGCGGCCGGTCCTTGTTGAAGGTTAAAACAGCAAACTTGACGAAATGTCGTTGTGGTTTTGATGCGTAGATAAGAACGATTCTTACTAGAAGCCCATAGCAGCCACGTAAAACTTGCAACAACAAAGTAGAGGACATCTAACTTGTTTTTGCAGGGCTTGTTGTGATGTGATACGGTCAAGACGTGATGTGATATACATTGTTGTATGAGATGATCATGTTTTGTAAAAGTTATCGGCAACTGGCAGGAGCCTTATGGTTGTCGCTTTATTGTATGAAATGAAATCGCCATGCAATTGCTTTACTTTATCGCTATGCGTTAGCGATAGTTGTAGAAGCAATAGTTGGCGAGACGACAACGACGCTATGAAAGAGATCAAGGGTCAAGCCGGTGACGATGGAGATCATGACGGTGCTTTGTAGATGGAGATCAAAGGCACAAGATGATGATGGCCATATCATGTCACATATGTTGATTTCATGTGATGTTTTCCCTTGATGCATCTTATTTTGCTTAGTACGGCGGTAGCATTATAAGATGATCCCTCACTAAAATTTCAATGTATAAGTGTTCTCCCTGAGTATGCACCGTTGCGACAGTTCGTCGTGCTGAGACACCACATGATGATCGGGTGTGATAAGCTCTATGTTCACATACAACGGGTGCAAGATAGTTTTGCACGTGCGGAATACTTGGGTTAAACTTGAGGAGCCTAGCATGTACAGACATGGCCTCGAAACACTGGAGACAGAAAGGTCGAACGTGAATCATATAGTAGATATGATCAACATAGAGATGTTCACCATTGATGACTACTCCATCTCACATGATGATCGGACATGGTTTAGTTGATTTGGATCACGTATCATTTAGGTGACTCGAGGGATGTCTATCTAAGTGGGAGTTCTTAAGTAATTTGATTAATTAAACTTAATTTATCATGAACTTAGTCCTGATAGTATTTGCATATCTATGTTGTAGATCAATAGCCCGTGTATAGCTCCCCTGTTTTATTTTTGATATGTTCCTAGAGAGAACTAAGTTCAAAGATGATACTAGCAATGATGCGGACTGGGTCCGTGATCTGAGGATTATCCACGTTGCTGCACAGAAGAATTATGTCCTTGATGCACCGCAAGGTGACAGACCTATTGCAGGAGCAGATGCAGACGTTGTGAACGTTTGACAAGCTCGGTATGATGACTACTTGATAGTTTAGTGCTCCATGCTTTACGCCTTAGAACTGGGACTTCAAAAGCATTTTGAACGCCACAGAGCATATAAGATGTTCCAAGAGTTGAAATTGGTATTTCAGACTCATGCTCGTGTCGAGAGGTGTGAGATCTCTGACAAGTACTTTGCCTACAAGATGGAGGAGAATAGCTCAACTAGTGAGCATGTGCTCAAAATGTTTGGGTACTACAATCGCTTGAATCAAGTGGGAGTTAATATTCCAGATAAGATAGTGATTGACAGAGTTCTCTAGTCACCATCACCAAGTTACTACAACTTCTTGATGAACTATAATATGCAAGGGATGACGAAAATGATTCCCAAGCTCTTCGCGGTGCTGAAATCAGCGAAGGTAGAAATAAAGAAATAGCATCAAGTGTTGATGGTTAACAAGACCACTAGTTTCAAGGAAAAGAGCAAGGGAAAGAAAGGGAACTTCAAGAAGAATGGCAAGCAAGTTGCCACTCCGGTGTAGAAGCCCAAAGCAAGACCCAAACCTGAAACTGAGTGCTTCTACTACAAAGGAAATGGTCACTGGAAGCGGAACTATCCCAAATACTTGGCGGATAAGAAGGATGGCAAAGTGAACAAAGGTATATTTGATATACATGTTATTGATGTGTACTTCACTAGTGTTCATAGTAACCACAGGGTATTTGATACTGGTTTAGTTGCTAAGATTAGTAACTCAAAACAGGAGTTGCAAAATGAATGGAGACTAGTTAAGGCCGAGGTCATGATGTGTGTTGGAAGTGATTCCAAGGTTGATAAGATCACCATCGCACACTCCCTCTACCTTTGGGATTAGTGTTGGACCTAAATAAATGTTATTTGGTGTTTGCATTGAGCATGAATATGATTGGATCATGTTTATTGCGATACGGTTATTCATGTAAGTCAGAGAATAATTGTTTTTCTGTTTACATGAATAAAACGTTCTATGGTCATACACTCAATATAAATGGTTTATTGAATCTCTATCGCAGTGATACACTTATTCATAATATTTATGCCAAAAGATGCAAAGTTGATAATGATAGTGCAACATATTTGTGGCACTGCCGGTTAGGTCATTGTCGGTGTCAAAACCGGCGGATCTCGGGTAGGGGGTCCCGAACTGTGCGTCTAGGCCGGATGGTAACAGGAGGCAGGGAACACGACGTTTTACCCAGGTTCGGGCCCTCTTGATGGAGGTAAAACCCTACGTCCTGCTTGATTAATATTGATGATATGGGTAGTACAAGAGTAGATCTACCACGAGATCAAGGAGGCTAAACCCTAGAAGCTAGCCTGCGGTATGATTGTTGTATATGGAGTTGATTGCCTACGGACTACAACCCTCCGGTTTATATAGACACCGGATAGGGTTAGGGTTACATAGAGTCGGTTACAATGGTAGGAGATCTTGAATATCCGCATCGCCAAGCTTGCCTTCCACGCCAAGGAAAGTCCCATCCGGACACGGGACGAAGTCTTCAATCTTGTATCTTCATAGTCCAGGAGTCCGGATGAAGGTATAGTCCGGCTACCCGAACACCCCCTAATCCAGGACTCCCTCAGTAGCCCCTGAACCAGGCTTCAATGACGACGAGTCCAGCGCGCAAATTGTCTTCGGCATTGCAAGGCAGGTTCCTCCTCCAAGTCCTTCATAGAAGATTGTAAACACCAAGAGTAGTGTCCGGCTCTGCAAAATAAGCTTCCACATATTGCCATAGAGAGAATAATATTAACACAAATCAAATCTGTTGATGTATTCCGTAGTGCGTCATCACACTACAGCCAAGTCCTTCACTTGAATCGTTTTCACTTTTCCACCTCAGCGTGTTTTGCGAGGTGGTTTCCTTGGCATGTCTTGTCAAAGCAGAGATCGTGTACCCCCCTTTTACGGGATTCTCACCAATACAGACGTGGGTAACCCAACCGCGCCACTTATCACGGCGCTTGGGAGGCAAGCGAGTTTTACTAGGCAGGTGGGGACGCACAACCGCATCCGCCCATATAAGGGGACAAGGATCCACCTTTTTACCTACGCCTTCTTCCTCCTTTGCCTATCCATCTCCTGCGCACTCGAGCTCCAGCGCCCAAGCCCGCACTTCCCACCTCAACCTTCTCCAGCAATGTCCGGAGCGAGAGGCAAGTGGATGGTCTCCTCCGCCACGGAGGGCAAAGTCAAGAAGCTAAGGAAGGCCGGATACCTGTCCAAGGACATCGTGCACCGGCTTCCCGAAGAGGGGCAGCTTCTCCCCACCCCAAGGCCCCATGAGAGGGTAGTATTTCTCCCCCACTTCCTCCGCGGACTGGGTTTTCCACTCCACCCATTTGTCCAGGGGCTCATGTTCTACTACGGCCTGGATTTCCACGATCTGGCTCCGAACTTCATCCTCAACATCCCGGCGTTTATCGTCGTGTGCGAGGCTTTTCTCCGCGTCCGCCCTCATTTCGGCCTCTGGCTCAAGACCTTCAACGTCAAGCCCAAGGTGGTGCGCGGCAGCCAGGCGGAGTGCGGAGGCGCCATGGCGGGCAAGATGGCCAATGTCCTATGGTTCAAGGGCTCTTTCGTGGAGACCCTAAAGGGATGGCAATCCGGGTGGTTTTATATCACCGAGCCGCGCAATCCGGAATGGACCGCAGCCCCCGAGTTCCGATCCGGACCCCCCACGCGGCTTATGTCCTGGAAAGAGACGGGCCTGTCGTGGGGTGACGAAAAAGAGGTGACCGGATTGAAAACATGCATCCAGTCCCTGGTGAACAAGCCAGTCCGGCTTGTTAATGTAATCCAGGTTATGCTCGTCCGCCGGATCCTCCCGTGCCAACAACGGGATTTTAATCTGTGGGAGTTTGACCCGGCGCAGCATCAAACCCTTAGCAGGCTCTTCGACATGACGTACGAAGACGCCTGGAAGATGCTATTCAAGGGCGTCGAGGCTCCCGCATCCGCTTCCGAGGACCGCGGATACAGCTCGCAGCGTCACGCTAGTGAGGTATGCCATCTACACCTTTTACATGATGTTAAGCTTTTTTCATAGTTTGACTCTATGCGGGATCTAAACTCCCTTACCTTTGACAGGCTTGGCGGGCGATATCCGGACCGATTAACTGTCCGGCTCCGCTGCCCGAAGACCCAGCCCCAGCTCTACTAGCGAAGCTGCTGGTTCCGGCGCCTTATGTGGTGCTGGAGAAGAAGGCCAAGAAGAAGAAGACCACGGGGACTCGAAAGAGTGCCCGCAACGTGGCGGTGTCGGACTCGTCATCTGATGAGTCTGAGACGCCCTCCACCCGCGAAAACGAGGAGGAGGAAGAAGAAAACTCTCCCCCCCCCCAGCGGAGGGGGGAGAGAAGAGGAAGGCCGCCCCAACGGGGGAGGCCAAGGGGTCTAGGAAAAGGAAGACCCCTCTGCCAGACTACGCCCCCAAAGCCGAAGAGGGCAAAAAGGAGTGGCCAAACAGGGCCAAGCATCCGGCGAAATCGTAAGTTCGGATATCAGAATAACTCATGATGTTCCTTTGTTGCACAACTTTCGCTAATGTCGAATGTAATTATGCAGTCCGCCCCGGGCCGAATTCGACGAATTGTCGGGTGGCTCCCTGGACTCATCGAACGTGAACTCAGTTCCGCCCGCTGTCTCCCCCCGCACTGGAGACGATGCCGAAGTGGCGTCACGACAAGCTCTAGGGCAGGAGGAGGTGGTCCTGAAGGAGCCGCAAGGCAACCCCCGGACTCCAGGGGTGAAGGGGATAAGGCTCCCCAGGGCTCTCAGTCCGGCTTTGTGCCGGACACCGCGCCGGAATCTTCCACAGTTCCGGACCGCGGTAGGCGAACTCCTTCCAAGAGGAGCAAGCCTTCTGAGCCGGCGGCCTCCATCCAACCGGAGGTGCCGGACAATCTGCTGGAGGTACTTGACGATGCCTCCATCGACGAGGGGCACCGTACTATTATGAGTACGGTGATCCAGAAGGTTCAGTCCGCCAAGAGCGGACTGACTGAAGCTTGCGCTAGCCTTCTAACAGGCTTCGAGGTAAGTAAAAATATATGAAAATATTACCGCATAGACAGTAGCCCCTGATGCTCTGTTTGGCGTTCGGAAAGAAAAGACAAATAGAGGATCTATTAAATATCGCAGGAGTCTAACAAAAAAGAGTCAATATGCGTATGCAGGCTTCACTGCTATCCACCGCCACACTGACTGCGGAGGTGGGTGTCCTGAAGCAGGACCTCGAGCGGACCGAGCAAGAGCTCGGCCTTGCCAAGCGGCGGCTCGAGGAGGAAGAAGGTAAGAAATACCTTACAGAAAAGTGCCTATAAAAAGGCTTGATTGCAAAAACAGTAACAGGATTGTACTGCTTATTGTAGGGGCCACGACTGAGGTGGCGAGCCTTAAGCAGGCGTTGTCTGAGGCCGAAAAGAAAACGGCTGTGGAGCGCACCGAGCGAGACAGACTTGGGGCTCAGGTCGGCGAGGTGCAGCAAGAGCTTCAGGCTCTTATGAAAAAACATGAGAGTTTGGAGCTGGAGTCGAAGGCGCAAGCATCCGAGCTTGCAACGGCCCTAGAGGCTCCCAAGTCAGCCAAGGCCGAAGCCCAAAAGGCCCTCCAAGAGTTGGAGGAGATGAGGAAGATAGCAGCGGGTAAGGCATTCTTTATGCAAAGCAGAAATATAAAAGTGAACTACCTGTTACTTACCCGAATCCGGAGCTCTCCAGGGGCATTCGCAGATCTTCCCCGCAGCGTATCCGACGCCGCTGCATTCTATCGAGCTGAAGAGGGTAGCTCGACAAAGAAGGTGTTCTGGTCTCAGTATTGTGAGGCCGGACATCCTGTGCCCTTGAGCGACCAGCTGAACAGCTGGTCGAGATCCACAAGGTGGCCGAGGAGGCCATGAAGGGCTTCATAGTTCGGCTGTGGTCCGGAGAGGCCCTGCCTGGGAGCTATTTCGGGCTGGTGCGGCGGCTGGTGGAGGCCTGTCCGAGGCTTGAGGTCATCAAGCGCTCCGTCTGCATCGAAGGTGCCCGTCGGGCCCTTGCCCGTGCAAAGGTGCACTGGGGTAAGCTGGACGGTGTGAAGCTTGTGAAGGACGGGCCGCCGCCGGGGAAGGAGCATCGCAAGCCCGAGAACTACTACAAGGATGTTCTTGCAGGTGCCCGCCTTGTGGCGGATGAATGTACCAAGGATGTGATATTTGAATGAACTCGCTCGTGTTTATCCAGTGCGCTGAAAACTTGTTCATATGCGCTAAGCAATGCTTATTGAATTTAAAATATTACTTTATGTGCGGCCGTTTATCAAAAATTGAGAGATGGCCAGTCGTCGGCTTCTGCCCCCGTTCCACTAGTGCTGGGGTGTTCGGGATAAACCTGAGCGCTCTTTTTCCCATAGTTGGGTCCTTCGAGGGAGGCGCTCAACACAACGAACCAGGCAATCGGACTATAATGCTTGAACACTCTCACTTAGCCATAGAACTCTATAATTTTAAATTTCGGCGAAGCCCCTAGTTCGGAAGACCGAGTTCGGGGTGCTATCCACGCCTTGGCCGGACAAAGCCAGCTCCTCGCTCAAAGCGGCATAAGCCTTTAGGGACTCGAAAAACCTCTCGAACAGCGACCGGTCTCTCGCCACATCATGACAGTCAGTTTTAGCTTTCTCCACTGAGGTGCTTAACCCAACTGAACCGGGGCACAATCGCAGTGGTTCTACTAGTGCTACCTTAGCCGATAGAGCGGAACGTAAGGCACCAAAACATAGGAGCCGGGCAAACCCAACTATTGACCCAAATCATGATTCGGAGCCGATGCATATAGTGCTATAAGTTCGGGGTGCCGCACTTGTGAAAGTGTACGGACTTCTCACACCATTATGAGGGGTACTGAAGCCCCTGGCGTGTTTGCCGTACCATGGTGTACGGGTGCAATCATGTCATTTAATAAACTTAAATGTGAAAAGAAGATAATGCAGAAAATAGACAAGAAGCTAAGCATTGTTTATAGAGAGGCTATTTATCAAAGCCGAACGATACAAATAGTGCAGTAAGCAAAAGATATTGGACTATTCAGTATGTCCTGACCAGGGGCAGGCCGCGGAATTGTATTTAAAACAGGTATACCGCTCGTAACAGAGACCACCTGGGAGTTCCATAATGCGGCATGGCTTGTCTGCCTCCCTGGATCTTGCATCGTTTGTGCGGCAGTTGAATTGCCGAACAGGTCGTCCGAAGTATGGAGTCCTGAAAGTAAGAAAAAATTAAAAAAAGAATCCGGTAGCCCCTAGTATGTTTTAAGCCGTATTTTGGGCGTGCCGTTATTGTGCCCCTTCCCTTGTGCCCATGGTATTTCAAGGGCGTAGTTATGTACGCGAGGTACTAGTTTCTCTATCTCGCGAAAGCTGGGGTTGGGGCCGCATTGCTACGCTTGCTCAGAGTGTGCCAGGCGGTCCTGCTGTGGGTTACTCCGGGCGCGCTTGGCAGTGTTTGGCTTTTTAATGGCCGGACTGGAGAATTGCCTGAGAAGGCTACTTTGTACCTCTGCTGCGAGAGCCGCCGTATGCTCCTCCGTACGGAGGGAGCGTTCGGTGTTTCCGTTGACCGTAATTACTCCTCGAGGGCCTGGCATCTTGAGCTTGAGATATGCGTAGTGCGGCACCGCATTGAACTTTGCGAATGCGGTCCGTCCGAGCAGGGCGTGATAGCCACTGCGAAACGGGACTATATCGAAGATTAACTCTTCACTTCGGAAATTGTCCGGGGATCCGAAGACCATGTTAAGTGTTACTGAGCCTGTACAGTTGGCTTCTACACCTGGTATAACGCCTTTAAAGGTCGTTCTTGTGGGCTTAATCCTTGAGGGATCTATGCCCATTTTCTGCACTTTATCCTGATAAAGCAGGTTCAGGCTACTGCCGCCGTCCATGAGGACTCTTGTGAGATGAAATCCGTCGATGATTGGGTCGAGAACCAATGCGGCAAAGCCGCCATGACAGATGCTAGTGGGATGGTCCCTTCGATCAAAAGTGATCGTGCAGGAGGACCATGGGTTGAACTTTGGGGCGACTGGCTCCATCGCGTATACGTCCCGTAGCGCACGCTTCCGCTCCCGCTTGGGAATGTGGGTTGCGTATATCATGTTCACCGTCCGCACTTGTGGGGGAAAGCCCTTCTGTCCATTATTGTTCGGCGGCTTGGGCTCCTCGTCGTCGTTGTGCCGCCCCTTGTCTCTGTTTTTGGCCCTTAACTTTCCTGCCTGCTTGAACACCCAACAATCCCTGTTAGTGTGATTGGCTGGCCTTTCGGGGGTGCCATGTATCTGGCACAAGCGATTGAGTATTCGGTCCAAACTGGACGGGCCCTGAGTATTCTTTTTGAATGGCTTTTTCCGCTAACCAGATTTATAGCCTTTGAATCCGGCATTGACTGTCGTGTCTTCATTGCTGTCGCTGTTAACGCAGCGTTTTTGCTTATTCCGACGTGTCCTGCCACTTTTGTCCTTGGTATCTGAATTACCAGGGTTCTTTGATAAGTTGTTACTGCGAGCTAGCCAGTTGTCTTCTCCCGCGCAAAAGCAGGTCATGAGTGTCGTGAGGGCTGCCATGGATTTCGGCTTTTCCTGTCCCAGGTGCCGGGCAAGCCACTCGTCACGGATGTTATGCTTGAAGGCTGCTAGGGCCTCTGCATCCGGACAGTCGACTATCTGGTTTTTCTTTGTTAGGAACCGTGTCCAGAATTGTCTGGCCGATTCCTCTGGCTACTAAATTATGTGGCTTAAGTCGCCGGCATCCGGCGGTCGCACGTAAGTGCCCTGGAAGTTGTCGAGGAATGCGGCTTCCAGGTCCTCCCAAGAACCGATTGAGTCTGCTGGCAAGCTGTTAAGCCAATGCCGGGCCGGTCCTTTAAGTTTGAGCGGGAGGTATTTGATGGCGTGTAGATCATCGCCGCGTGCC
This sequence comes from Triticum aestivum, assembly GCF_018294505.1. Taxonomy (NCBI): domain Eukaryota; kingdom Viridiplantae; phylum Streptophyta; class Magnoliopsida; order Poales; family Poaceae; genus Triticum; species Triticum aestivum. The sequence goes on from NC_057800.1 coordinate 461,079,614, forward strand.
ATGTGGATGTGAAGGAGATAATCCTCGATCCATACCGCCGGATCTGTTGTGCCATCGTATGATTCGATGTTTATGGGTTTGAAACCCTCTGGGATTTTATGATCCATTACTTCATTCATGAAGCATAGCGGGTGTGCGGCACCTCTGTAATGGGCTATATCACGACGCAGCTTGGAAGAGCTATGTCTGTTGTGTTCGGCCCGGTCGGATTTGTTGTATCCGGCGTGAAGATCATTGTCACATGCCGTAGGGCGCCTGCGCGATCCGTAGATCGATCTTGTTTGTCTTGCCTTATCCTCCAGTATGTCTCGCAGGTCGGGCGCATTTTCCCGTGCCTTAGTTGAGCGGCGTTGGGGCATGGCTTGGGTGGAGGGCCGAGAGGCCTCTCTATCGCGGCCGTGAGGTGGCCGGTCTGCCATGTCATGCGCTGGTGATGTAGGTGCTTCCTCCTCTGATCGGGGTAGCGGCCTGCGCTTCGGGTAACTCTTGGAGGGGCGTTCGGGTTCATACTCTTCGGCCGCAAGGACTTCAGTCCATCTGTCAGCTAGCAAATCTTGGGAAGCTCTAAGCTGTTGCTACTTTTTCTTGAGGCTGCTTGCCGTGGCTAAAAGCCTGCGTTTAAAACGCTCTTGTTCGGCGGGGTCTGATGGTATGACGAATTCGTCGTCATCGAGGCTTGCCTCGTCTTCGGAGGGAGGCGTATAGTTATCATCCTCGACCTCTCGGTCTGCCGCTCTCTCATGAGGGCTGGCTTCTCCATCTTCCTGTGCCGAATCTTGCTGAGGTGGGTGTTCTTCGGCGTTATCCGGGGTAGTATTATATCCCGTGCCGGAATCACCGTTTTTGCTTTGGCGGGGTTTAGAGCGGCGCCGCTGACGCCGGCGTTTTGGCTGTTTCTTGGGGGAGTCATCCCCCACTGTTCCATCGCCATCTCCATCTTTTGGAGTATCCACCATATATATGTCATATGACGAGGTGGCCTTCCAGCGCCCTACAGGTGCTGGTTCCTATTCGTCTCCTACATCGTCGTCCATGCCGTCAATGTCTTCGGAGCTGAAGTCAAGCATGTCGGTTAGATCGTCGATAGTGGCTACAAAGTGGGTGGTGGGTGGGCTTTGAATTTCCTCATCGTCCGTATCCCACCCTCGCTGACAGTAGTCCGACCAGGGCTCTCCTGATAAAGAGAGACACTTAAGAGAATTCAGGATGTCGCCAAAAGGCGAATGCTGAAAGATGTCTGCGGCGGTGAACTCCATTGTCGGCACCCAATCGGATTCGATTGGCAGGGGCGCGGGGGGTTCGGAGTCCGGGGAGGAGTCCGGATCCTCAAGTCACGGGTCGTGCAGAGTGCGGGGCTAGCGTTCGGCTCGATCGCTTTCGGGATCGCATCCCCCGAGGTGACGTCCAACCGCTCATCCTCGATTGGCGCAATAGGCTCCGAGTTAGGGGTCAGAACCGATGCGTGTGCGGCCTCCAGGACACTGTCCGGGGGCAGAGCTAGATCATGCCCCTCGAGATAGTGCGGCGCGCTTGGCCGTGGCTCGAGCCCGTCGAAGATCAAGTCTCCGCGGATGTCAGCCGTGTAGTTTAAGCTTCCAAACCTGACTTGATGGCCAGGGGCGTAGCTTTCGATCTGCTCCAGGTGGCCGAGCGAATTGGCCCGCAGAGCGAAGCCGCCGAAGACGAAGATCTGTCCGGGGAGCAAAGTCTCACCCTGGACCGCATCGTTGTTGATGATCAAAGGGGCCATCGGGCCTAAAGGCGACGACACAGAGGAACTCTCAATGAAAGCACCAATGTTGGTGTCAAAACCGGCGGATCTCGGGTAGGGGGTCCCGAACTGTGCGTCTAGGCCGGATGGTAACAGGAGGCAGGGAACACGATGTTTTACCTAGGTTCGGGCCCTCTTGATGGAGGTAAAACCCTACGTCCTGCTTGATTAGTATTGATGATATGGGTAGTACAAGAGTAGATCTACCATGAGATCAAGGAGGCTAAACCCTAGAAGCTAGCCTACGGTATGATTGTTGTATATGGAGTTGATTGCCTACGGACTGCAACCCTCCGGTTTATATAGACACCGGATAGGGTTAGGGTTACATAGAGTCGGTTACAATGGTAGGAGATCTTGAATATCCGCATCGCCAAGCTTGCCTTCCACGCCAAGGAAAGTCCCATCCGGACACGGGACGAAGTCTTCAATCTTGTATCTTCATAGTCCAGGAGTCCGGCTGAAGGTATAGTCCGGCTACTCGAACACCCCCTAATCCAGGATCCCTCAGTCATATTGGTGTAAAGAGCATGAAGAAACTCCATGCAGATGGGCTTTTGGAATCACTTTATTGTGAATCATTTGATACTTGCGAACCATGCCTCATGGGCAAGATGACTAAAACTCCGTTCTCCGGAACAATGGAACAAGCTAGTGACTTATTGGAAATAATACATACCGATGTAGGAGTGTTGAGGCTCGTGGCGGGTATCGTTATTTTCTGACCTTCGCAGATGATTTGAGCAGATATGGGTATATCTACTTAATGAAACACAAGTCTGAAACATTTGAAAAGTTCAAAGAATTTCAGAGTGAAGTGGAGAATCATTGTAACAAGAAAATAAAGTTTCTACGATCTGATTGTGGAGGCGAATATTTGAGTTACGAGTTTGGCCTACATTTAAAACAATGTGGAATAGTTTCACAACTCACGCCACCTGGAACACCACAATGTAATGGTGTGTATGAACGTCGTAACCGTACTTTATTAGATATGGTGCGATCTATGATGTCTCTTACTAATTTACTATTATTGTTTTGGGGTTATGCATTAGAGACAACTGCATACACGTTAAATAGGGCACCGTCTAAATCCGTTGAGACGACCCCGTATGAACTGTGGTTTGGCAAGAAACCTAAGTTGTCGTTTCTTAGAGTTTGGGGTTGCGATGCTTATGTGAAAAAGCTTCAGCCTGATAAGCTCGAACCCAAATCGGAGAAGTGCGTCTTCATAGGATACCAAAAAGAAACTGTTGGGTACACCTTCTATCACAGGTCCGAAGGCAAGGTCTTTGTTGCTAAGAATTGATCCTTTCTAGAGAAGGAGTTTCTTTTGAAAGAAGTGAGTGGGAGGAAAGTAAAACTTGATGAGATAATTGTACCTTCTCTCTAATTGGAAAGTATCTCATCACAGAAATCAGTTCCAGTGATGCCTACACCAACTAGAGAGGAAGCTAATGATAATGATCATGAAACTTCAGATCAAGTTACTACCGAACCTCGTAGGTCAACCAAAGCACGTTCCGCATCAGAGTGGTACGGTAATCCTGTTCTGGAAGTCATGTTACTAGACCATGGCGAACCTACAAACTATGAGGAGGCAATGATGAGCCCAGATTCTGATAAATGACTTGAGGCCATGAAATCTGAGATAGGATCCATGTATGAGAACAAAGTGTGGACTTTGGTGGACTTGACCGATGATCGGCAAGCCATTGAGAATAAATGGATCTTCAAGAGGAAGATGGACGCTGATGATAGTGCTACTATGTACAAAACTCGACTTGTTGCAAAAATGTTTTTGACAAGTTCAAGGTGTTGACTATGATGAGATTTTCTCACTCGTAGTGATGCTTAAGTCTGTCTGAATCATGTTAGCAATTGCCGTATTTTATGAAATCTGGCAAATGGATGTCAATCTTCATGGAGTATTTGGATAAATTCGTCGTAGTTTATCTCGATGATATACTCATCTACTCCAAGAACGAGGAAGAACATGCCGAACATCTAAGGCTAGTGTTGAAGAAACTTCGAGAGCATCGCCTTTATGCCAAATTTTCTAAATGTGAATTCTGGTTGCCAGAAGTGACCTATCTGGGTCATGTAATATCTGGTAAAGGTATTGCTGTCAACCCTGAGCGAGTTCAAGCCGTCCTTGATTGGACTCCACCCGAATCGGTCAAGCAAGTTCGGAGTTTTCTGGGCTTAGCGAGTTATTGTCGTCGCTTTGTCGAGAACTTCTCCAAAGTTGCCAAACCTCTAACCGAACTCCTCAAGAAAGATAAAAAGTTCGAATGGACTCCACAATGTGAGCACAGTTTTCAGGAACTGAAAAGACGTCTGACTTCTGCTCCTGTGCTGGTACCGCCAGACTTCTCCAAGGACTTTGTTATCTACTGCGACGCCTCGCGACAAGGACTAGGTTGCATTCTCATGCAAGATCGACACGTAATTGCTTACGCTTCACGGCAATTGCACCCACATGAGGAGAATTATCCTACTCATGATCTAGAACTTGCAGCCGTAGTCTATGCACTTAAGACCTGGCGACATTACCTCCTCGGTAATCGTTGCGAAATATTCACTGATCACCAAAGTCTGAAGTATATTTTCACCCAACCGGATTTGAATCTCAGGCAAAGACGTTGGGTTGAATTGATCACAGACTTCGACTTAGGAATAACCTACACCCCAGGGAAAGCCAACGTCATGGCTGATGCGCTAAGTCGTAAATCTTATTGTAACAACCTGATGTTACAACAAAGTCAACCGCTTCTCCATGAGGAATTTCGGAAGCTTAACCTTCACATTGTACCTCAAGGTTTTCTTTCCACCTTGGTGGCGAAACCTACTCTTACGGATCAAATCATCGCTGCCCAAAAGCGAGATAAGGGAGTATCTAAAATCAAAGAGAACATTGCTAGCGGAGATGCTAGTTGTTTCTCCACAAATGATCATGGTGTCGTGTACTTTGAGAACCGTCTAGTGGTTCCCAAGAACCAGCATCTACGGCAGTTGATCCTTAAGGAGGCTCATGAATATCCTCTCACCATTCATCCCGGTAGTACTAAGATGTATCAGGACCTACGCCAGAGGTTCTGGTGGACTAGGATGAAGAGAGAAATTGCTCAGTATATTGCAAATTGCGACGTCTGTCGTCGTGTAAAAGCAGAGCATCAACGGCCTGCTGGCACCCTTCAACCCTTAGCTATTCCTGAATGGAAATGGGATAAAATTGGTATGGATTTCATTACCGGTTTTCCCAGGACCAAGAGAGGGAATAATGCTATCTTCGTCGTGGTCGATCGTCTTTCCAAAGTAGCTCATTTCCTACCTGTTCGTGAGAGTATAACCGCTAGTCAGCTGGCAGACTTGTACATCTCCCGAATAGTGTCTCTCCATGGTATTCCTTTGGAAATTAACTCGGATCGAGGAAGTCTTTTCACCTCTCGATTTTGGGAAAGTTTCCAAAATGCTATGGGAACCCGTCTCTCCTTTAGTACCGCCTTCCACCCTCAGTCGAGTGGTCAAGTGGAACGCGTCAATCAGATTCTAGAAGACATGCTCCGAGCCTCTGTTATCTCATTCGGAATGGACTGGGAGAAGTGCCTTCCATTTGCCGAATTCGCTTACAACAACAGCTATCAATCTAGCTTGGGTAAAGCCCCTTTTGAAGTTCTCTATGGACGACGATGTCGAACACCCCTTAACTGGTCAAAGACCGGGGAAAGACAATTCTTTGGCCCGGACATGATTCAGGAAGCAGAAGATCAAGTTCGTATCGTTCGTGAAAAGTTAAAAACAGCCCAATCCCGTCAAAAGAGTCAATATGACCGAAAACATAAGGCTATGACTTTCGAGGTTGACGAGAAGGCTTACCTTCGGGTCACCCCTCTGAAGGGAACCCATCGTTTCGGTATCAAAGGCAAATTGGCTCCTCGTTACATTGGACCTTTTCGCATTCTTGCCAAACGAGGAGAAGTTGCCTACCAATTGGAACTACCTCCGCACCTCTCCAGAGTTCACGATGTCTTCCACGTTTCTCAACTCAGGCGTTGCTTCTCGGATCCTATCCGTGAAGTGGACCACGAAACGCTTGATCTCCAAGATAATCTTACATATCGAGAGTACCCCATTCGTATCCTCGATCAAGCCGAACGTACCACGCAACGTCATAATATCAAGTTTCTCAAGGTTCAATGGTCGCATCATTCTGAGGATGAAGCAACTTGGGAAAGGGAGGATCGTCTTCGACTCGAGTATCCCGCCTTCTTCTCGGAGAAACCCAAATCTCGGGACGAGATTCTTTTGAGTGGGGGTGAGTTGTCACACCCTAGCTAGTCATGCATTAGAGTGTTGCATCATGTTTACCCATTCATCAGAAACTTGAAATGGGGATGACAGAACCCCCAGTCCCCTGTGAAACCAACTAGGGTTTACTAAAATAATTTTCAATGAACCTGAAATGCCCTTCCAAAATGCCCATCATTTTTGCCTTGGTTCAGAACCTCTGCCAAAAGTGGTGCACATTTTCCTAGGCCATCTTAGGGTTTTTGAATTAATTCATAAATATTTGAATTTGGGCATTTAAAATTATATAAAATATTTAAATGCTCAAATACCTCCAAACTAAAATGTTTCATGTTGGAAATAATCCAACTATGGACCAGGAGTGAATTGGTGATTTTTGAAATTGCCTAGGTATTTTATTTAATCCAACAAAGTTGCAGATTTATTAAATAAAACAGAAAACAGAAGAAAATGGAAAAAACTTACCTGGCGCCACCGCAGCCCACTAGCCAGCCCACCTGCCGGCCCAGCCCAGCACCGCTCCAGCGAGCTGCTTGCCGGCCAGGCAGGCAGGCAGGTGCCCGACGGCGACCGCGGCGTGCGCCACGCACCTGCTCGCCGCCTCGCCGCTCCCCTCGCCAGGTGACGTCGAGGATCGGTCTCTCTCTCTCCCCCGAACCCCCCAGACACCCCCTCTCATCTCCAGCTCCTCCCCCTCGCACGCCCCAGCCATGGCCGACGCCATCGCCGCCACCCCCTCGCCGTAGCCACGCCCTCCGACCACCTCACGCCGCCTCACCGTGTCCAGGAGCTTCGCCGCTGTCCACTTCATCGAGCAGCCGAGCCCCGAGCGCTCGCAACGCCCAAGACCACCGCACCGACCTCGCCCGAGCTCACCGTCGCCGGAGATCCCCTTCAACGCCATCGTCGCTCCGGTTCATCTCCGGCCGCACCAAGGACTCCGTCGCACTCACTGTGAGCTTAGCCATCTTCCCCTCCCTTCCGTTCTTGCTCCCGAGCCGTGTAGCAACCTCTCGGAGCTCAACCGCACCCACCGCCGTGGACCTCGTCGCCGACGTGCTCCCGGTCATCCTCCGGCCACAAGATGGTGTCCATCTTGCTCACCGCGTTCCACAGCACCTAGCTAGCCACTCCACGAGCCTCATCGAACCCCCTAGCACCAAGTTCACCTCCGACCGAACCTCGGTGGCCGCCAAAGTCGTCGCCGGCGTCGACTCCGGCCACCCCGACCCCAACGGACTCCGCCAAGAGCCGCGGGTCGTCCTCAGCTTCACTCCGGTGGTCGCCGCGTTCCATTTGGTGGCCGAAACGACCAAAACCACTATCGCCGCCGCACTGTTGGTCGCCGCCAGCCAGAACTCCGGCGAGCTGACGTGGCCTAGTTGATTAACCACTAATCCACCACCTACTGACGCTGACAAGTGGGCCCCAGGGCTTAGTCAAAGCTAACCAGCCCCGGGTCAACGCGGGATTAGCCTCTGTGACACTGACGTGTGGACCCCACACGTCAGGTTTGACCCGAGCCAGCTCTGTTGACCTGCTGATGTCACTGTGATGTCAGGCTGACGCAGTAAATGATATTTCTGGATTTAAATTAAATCAGGAAATTCCAGAATATTATTTAAACTTCAAAAATTCATAACTTTTATTCTGTAACTCCAAATTGGACAAATTATATATGAAAAATGATCAGAAAAATCCAATCTATCCATCTGTACCATTTTCATGCATGATTAAACAAGTTAAGTTGATGTTTAAATCAGAACAAGAATAGGCACTTAAAAAGGCCATATTTGAATTTGGAATTTGAATCCTTGATTCAAATTTGCTCAAACCCTACTGGCTTTAGTTGCATTAGCCCAACACACTCATATTGCCATGTTTCATGCATGCATCATATTGTTGCATATTGTTTGGTAATGTTGTGTATCGGTGCTCTCTACGGCAGGTTCCGTCCCCGAAGAGTACCGTGATTACCCTAACGAGGAATCGTATCCGTGCAACGAATCATCAGGCAAGCAACCAACCATTTGATCATATCGATACAATCCCATGTTCTCGCTCCTGCTCTCTTTTACTGCATTAAGACAACGTGATTCAAACTGCTGTGTGCTACGGTAGTTGAACCCATTTCCTCTGCATGACCTGTCATTGCCACAGTAACTAGATGAAACCCACTAGCATGTGTAGGAGTTGATTGAGCCATATGTATGTGTTGTTCCTACCTTGCTATGCCTGCTATGCTTAGAGTCGTGTCAGGTCTGGTTCATCTGGGTGATGGGCTAGAGTGAAATGATTATGTCGGTAATGAGAGTGGTGTGGTGAACACGATTTGGTAAAGGTATCGATGAGAGGCCATGTAGGAGTACATGGTGGGTTGTTTCATTGAAGCCGACCTTAAGCACTGAGATCTGTATGTGTGATTTAAGATACAGCTACTACCATGCATTGGGCCCTGAAATATGACCCCGCTCGACTTCTTATTCACCCTAGCTCTCTGTCCAGGAGTTGCAAGTAGTTTCTGGTGTTTGTAGCCTACTGGAGGCCGTGGACAGCGCTGACCGTAGGGGTGGGCTGTGATGCGGTAGGTACGTGGCCGGGTGTACCGAATACCCGTTAGGTATCTCGGGAACCCTGTTCACATCGTTCGGGGCCGTATGGGAAACCTCGGCCGGACTCCCTGCGGATGGAACCTGAATAGGCGATAAACCTGGACTAGAGGCTTAAGTGTTTAGGTAGGTCGTGGTCTACACCCACGTCGGCTTTCGCTTGAAGTCTGCCGAGCACATGTCGTGTGCAGACGCTAAGTGGTGGAAACATGTATGACGAAGTACACCCCTGCAGGGTTAACATGATCTATTCGAATAGCCGCGTCCGCGGTAAAGGACTACTTGGTTGCCTATACAGTTCATAGACAAGTAAATGGAAACTACTAAAAGCCTCAAGATAAGTGTGAGTGCCGAGGATGGCTCTTCCGTAGGAAGACGGAGGTGGATCCTCGGTAGTGTATTGAAGTGGTGAGTAGTGGACTCGAGTGCGCAAAACATTTCAAGTTGGTGTATCGTAGGATAGCCTAGCCAAGAGTCAAAGCTGGCTTGCTGCAATAACTCCACCAACCCTTCTTGATACTATGCATGTATGTAGGATCTGATGTAAGTCTTGCTGAGTACCTTTGTACTCATGTTGCTATAATCTACATTTTTACAGAAGACGCTGCAACCCCTTCTGATGGGTTCTATGTAGACGTTGACATCAACGAGTAGGCTAAAGACCCAGGTGGTGACCCTGAGCTTGTGATGGACCACGTAGTATAGTTAGGCTTTCCAAGCCTCTTTTATTTTACTAGTTGTCTGTACTCAGACAAGTTACTTCCGCTGTTGGCTTGTATGATTGTATGACTTGTATGTTGGGTCGTGAGACCCGTACCTTTGTGTGTATGTTATGTATGGCTCACTGAGCCTTAAATAAAGTACTTGTGTCGTAGAGTCATGTTGTGATGCTTCGTTGTATTTGCACATATCGAGCATATTGTGTGTATGATTGAAATGCTTGGTATGTGTGGGATCTGACCATCTAGTTGTTTATCTTTAGTAGCCTCTCTTACCGGGAAATGTCTCCTAGTGTTACCGCTGAGCCATGGTAGCTTGCTACTACTCTGGAACACTTAGGCTGGCCGGCATGTGTCCTTCTTCGTTCCTGTGTCTGTCCCTTCGGGGAAATGTCACGCATTGAGTACCGGAGTCCTGTTAGCCCGCTACAGCCCGGTTTACCGGAGTCCTGCTAGCCCAGTGCTACAGCCCGGACCCACTTGCTGATGACCGACACGTTCGAAGCTGGGTCATGGATGCCTGTCCCTGTAAGTCTGTGCCACTTTGGGTTTACGACTAGTCATGTCAGCCCGGGCTCTTTATCATATGGATGCTAGCGACACTATCATATACGTGAGCCAAAAGGCGCAAACGGTCCCGGGAAAAGGTAAGACGACACCCGTGGGGATACCGTGCGTGAGGCCGCAAAGTAATATGAGGTGTTACCAGCTAGATCGATGTGACATCGAGTCGGGGTCCTGACAGCGTTGGCATCAGAGCCGGACTGCCTGTAGGTTCTCCAAGCCAAACTGGTCGATGTTGAGTCTAGAAATTCTTTAGTTATATGTAGGGGAATTGTTTGTGGGATGGAACGTAAGGCTCTTTTTACTCCTTATACCTTATGACATTCTGATCTGAGTCAGTCCATTCTTCCAACGGGGGTTAAGGAATTAGGATCTGTTCTCTCTATCAGGTTCACGTGTTACTAATCAGTAGTACCTTATAAGTTTGATGGTTATCAGCCTAGTTCAGTTCTACTACCACATTATGTAACCAGAATGGTTCAGAACTTTGATGTGATGATGTTGAGTGTGTACGAAATCCTTTGTCAAATGTCTCAATATCCTTTTTGAGCATTTACAGCTGTTATGCTGCCGAAATTTTGCTAGAAATTCTAATGCCTTTGCATTATGATTATGCTTTCAGATGGCCACTCGCGACCTCAATCAAGTGGTTCGCCTAACTCGATGCCTAGATGTACCCGGCCATACTGCCAAGTTGGTCAGGGTAATGACTGAGGCTGGATACCGCTGGTATCCTGAGTACACGGTCGAAGAGCAATTCCGAGACTTCAATCAAAGCCAGTATCTCTGCACTGTCAGGATATTTCCATCTTATCCTGGATCCACCGAGCCTCTTCACTGCTCCTATGGACTCGGGGTTACTATCGAGATGGCTGTGCAGGATGCCGCCTACTCTATGATGACCATTATGCGAGTCAGATCTGGTCTATTTCGGGACTCTGACTTCCGGTATATGCCAGGATCACTTCCGGGAGCACAAGGGTATCTCCAGGCTATCTATGCTGACTCCACTCAGGAGGATTCACAGACTCGCACCACTGCTGAGATGCTCGAGGATAAGGACCGTGAAAATCGGGCCTTAAGGCTAGAGCTCTTCAATACCCGTGCCGACCACTGGGCCACTTTGACTCGGTTCGCACCGGCGGTGCAAGCTGGATTTTCAGATATGCGCGATCTCTATCCTGTGAGATCTGCTCTGCCGGACGTGATGGTTTGGCGTGATGTAGGAGGCATCACCCCACCTCGCGGTCCCCGCAGGCCACCGTTTGTTGGTCCACGACCTCATCCTAGCCCCTATGGTCCACAAGCTCCGCGAGATCGTCTGTTTCCGGATGATCATGTTGAACTTCCGGGCTATGGAGGTGACTTCTACGAGGACTACTACGGAACGGTCTGAGTTAGTAGTAGTATCACTAGTTCGCACTAGCTGTGTCGTCTATCGTCCCGCGTGACTCGTGGGTTATGACCTAGTTTGTACTCTTTCCGGAGATGTAGAAAAATAATGTATAGGAGCTTGGGATGCCTCCGATGAGATGTAATCCTTTTTCTCACCGTAATAGTACTTTGTTTGGTCTTGTACTAAACCTTGTATGGTGTGTATGACGATGGAATAAAGAAGCAGTTACTGTATCTACCATGTCATACGGATGATCATCTTGCATTCCGAGTTATTTCTTACATTATGTATTCCATGTCGGAATTTCATCATTCTGACTAAATCATTGTCTTGTCTACCTAGGATGGTCAACACGCGCGCTAACCCTGCCTCTCAAGAGCAGGCCGAAGGCAGTGAAGCCAGGGATGTAAATCTGCCTCATCCTCCTTCACTAGCCGAGGTTATGATGGAAGCTGAGAGAAACAAGCGGGAGACAAACCGTTTGTTGGAGCGTATTGAACAGAACACAGCACACCATCAGAGGGCTAACGTGGTGTCACTCAGTGATTTTATCAAATTGCATCCACCCACGTTCCACCACTCCGTCGAGCCTCTCGACGCTGATGACTGGCTTCGCAGTATCTCTCACAAGCTGCGTTCTGCGTTGGTAGCGGAGGCTGACAAGGTCACCTTTGCTGCATATCATCTTGAAGGCCCCGCCAGTTTATGGTGGGAGAATTATGGAGCCATGCGCCCAGCGGGCCATGTCACAACTTGGGCTGAATTCAGCGACGCTTTCCGTGAACATCACATTCCGGAGGGTCTCATGGACCGTAAACGTGAGGAATTTTGCAATTTCACCCAAGGCCGACTTTCTGTGGATGTCTATAGCAGGGAGTTTGGTAATCTTGCACGATATGCAACTGAGGAAGTGTCTACTGACGCCAAGAAGCAAGCAAGGTTCCGTAAGGGCCTTAGTCCTGAGCTTCGCCGCGACCTCCGTCTGCATGAGTGCACATCCTTCTCGAAACTTGTCAACAAAGCCATCAGTGCTGAAACTGGTCAGACTGACTATGACGCAACACGCAAGCATGGACGTGACACGGGTTCCTCATCCGGTGCTGGTCCTCAGAAGCGCCGCGTGTGGGTACCCAACACCGCCCTGCCACCCAGGTTCACACCGAGGCCATCTTTCCAGGCGCCTCGCCCTATTCAACAGTCTGCACCAGCCAAGCCCTATGGGGGTCCAACCAATAATGCTCCTCCACGTACCAGTTCCGTGACTTGTTTCAAGTGTGGGGAATCTGGTCACTATATGCGTGAGTGTCCCCAGACCAACCCCAATCAATCTGCTAAAGCTGTTGGCCGTGGCAAGCTGACAGGGAAGGTGTTCCATGCCAAACCGGTCACCGCTTCACGTGGCCAGGTCAATTGTATCTCTGCCGAAGAAGCTCAAGAAGATCCCAACGTCGTTCTCGGTACGCTTCTTGTTAATTGCCACCCGGCATCTGTCCTTTTCGATACAGGAGCCTCTCATTCTTTTATATCTGAAAATTATGCTCGTTTGCATAACGTTGCATTCTGTGACTTGCCATCCACTATGGAAATCTCTACCCCTGGGTCTAGATGGCAGATCTCTAGGGTAAGTTATGGAAATGAGATCCAAGTCGACAGACTTGTTTTCCTTGCATCTTTGATAGCCCTTAAATCTTCAGATATTAATATCATTTTGGGTATGGACTGGATGTCAGCTCATCAAGCCAAAATTGATTGCTTCTCTAGGACTGTTCAACTCACCCATCCTTCGGGGAAGATAGTCAATGTCTTGACTCGAATAGCCAAGCGACAATTATATTCTCTTAACGCCAGCCCTTTGCCAGACCTTGAGGACGTTCCGGTAGTCCGTGACTTTCCGGATGTCTTTCCAGAGGAATTGCCAGGTGTTCCACCTGACAGGGATGTTGAGTTCGTAATCGACCTCATCCCCGGAACCGTTCCGATTGCTAGAAGACCTTATAAGATGGCACCCCTAGAACTAGCCGAGCTTAAGAAACAACTCGATGAATCCTTGAAAAAGGGTTTTATCCGACCTAGCTCATCTCCGTGGGCTTGCCCCGTCCTATTCGTCAAGAAGAAGGATGGTACGGACCGGATGGTTGTAGATTACCGACCTGTCAACTTGGTCACAATCAAGAACAAATATCCACTTCCCAGGATCAACGACATGTATTATCAGCTCGCTGGATCCTCAGTCTTTTCCAAGATGGATTTGAGGTTGGGATACCATCAAATCAAAATCAGAAACGGGGACATTCCTAAAACGGCCTTTGTTACTCGTTATGGCCAATACGAGTACACCGTCATGTCTTTCGGTTTAACCAACGCTCCAGCCACCTTTTCTTGGTTAATGAACTCAATCTTCATGGAGTATTTGGATAAATTCGTCGTAGTTTATCTCGATGATATACTCATCTACTCCAAGAACGAGGAAGAACATGCCGAACATCTAAGGCTAGTGTTGAAGAAACTTCGAGAGCATCGCCTTTATGCCAAATTTTCTAAATGTGAATTCTGGTTGCCAGAAGTGACCTATCTGGGTCATGTAATATCTGGTAAAGGTATTGCTGTCAACCCTGAGCGAGTTCAAGCCGTCCTTGATTGGACTCCACCCGAATCGGTCAAGCAAGTTCGGAGTTTTCTGGGCTTAGCGAGTTATTGTCGTCGCTTTGTCGAGAACTTCTCCAAAGTTGCCAAACCTCTAACCGAACTCCTCAAGAAAGATAAAAAGTTCGAATGGACTCCACAATGTGAGCACAGTTTTCAGGAACTGAAAAGACGTCTGACTTCTGCTCCTGTGCTGGTACCGCCAGACTTCTCCAAGGACTTTGTTATCTACTGCGACGCCTCGCGACAAGGACTAGGTTGCATTCTCATGCAAGATCGACACGTAATTGCTTACGCTTCACGGCAATTGCACCCACATGAGGAGAATTATCCTACTCATGATCTAGAACTTGCAGCCGTAGTCTATGCACTTAAGACCTGGCGACATTACCTCCTCGGTAATCGTTGCGAAATATTCACTGATCACCAAAGTCTGAAGTATATTTTCACCCAACCGGATTTGAATCTCAGGCAAAGACGTTGGGTTGAATTGATCACAGACTTCGACTTAGGAATAACCTACACCCCAGGGAAAGCCAACGTCATGGCTGATGCGCTAAGTCGTAAATCTTATTGTAACAACCTGATGTTACAACAAAGTCAACCGCTTCTCCATGAGGAATTTCGGAAGCTTAACCTTCACATTGTACCTCAAGGTTTTCTTTCCACCTTGGTGGCGAAACCTACTCTTACGGATCAAATCATCGCTGCCCAAAAGCGAGATAAGGGAGTATCTAAAATCAAAGAGAACATTGCTAGCGGAGATGCTAGTTGTTTCTCCACAAATGATCATGGTGTCGTGTACTTTGAGAACCGTCTAGTGGTTCCCAAGAACCAGCATCTACGGCAGTTGATCCTTAAGGAGGCTCATGAATCTCCTCTCACCATTCATCCCGGTAGTACTAAGATGTATCAGGACCTACGCCAGAGGTTCTGGTGGACTAGGATGAAGAGAGAAATTGCTCAGTATATTGCAAATTGCGACGTCTGTCGTCGTGTAAAAGCAGAGCATCAACGGCCTGCTGGCACCCTTCAACCCTTAGCTATTCCTGAATGGAAATGGGATAAAATTGGTATGGATTTCATTACCGGTTTTCCCAGGACCAAGAGAGGGAATAATGCTATCTTCGTCGTGGTCGATCGTCTTTCCAAAGTAGCTCATTTCCTACCTGTTCGTGAGAGTATAACCGCTAGTCAGCTGGCAGACTTGTACATCTCCCGAATAGTGTCTCTCCATGGTATCCCTTTGGAAATTAACTCGGATCGAGGAAGTCTTTTCACCTCTCGATTTTGGGAAAGTTTCCAAAATGCTATGGGAACCCGTCTCTCCTTTAGTACCGCCTTCCACCCTCAGTCGAGTGGTCAAGTGGAACGCGTCAATCAGATTCTAGAAGACATGCTCCGAGCCTCTGTTATCTCATTCGGAATGGACTGGGAGAAGTGCCTTCCATTTGCCGAATTCGCTTACAACAACAGCTATCAATCTAGCTTGGGTAAAGCCCCTTTTGAAGTTCTCTATGGACGACGATGTCGAACACCCCTTAACTGGTCAGAGACCGGGGAAAGACAATTCTTTGGCCCGGACATGATTCAGGAAGCAGAAGATCAAGTTCGTATCGTTCGTGAAAAGTTAAAAACAGCCCAATCCCGTCAAAAGAGTCAATATGACCGAAAACATAAGGCTATGACTTTCGAGGTTGACGAGAAGGCTTACCTTCGGGTCACCCCTCTGAAGGGAACCCATCGTTTCGGTATCAAAGGCAAATTGGCTCCTCGTTACATTGGACCTTTTCGCATTCTTGCCAAACGAGGAGAAGTTGCCTACCAATTGGAACTACCTCCGCACCTCTCCAGAGTTCACGATGTCTTCCACGTTTCTCAACTCAGGCGTTGCTTCTCGGATCCTATCCGTGAAGTGGACCACGAAACGCTTGATCTCCAAGATAATCTTACATATCGAGAGTACCCCATTCGTATCCTCGATCAAGCCGAACGTACCACGCGACGTCATAATATCAAGTTTCTCAAGGTTCAATGGTCGCATCATTCTGAGGATGAAGCAACTTGGGAAAGGGAGGATCGTCTTCGACTCGAGTATCCCGCCTTCTTCTCGGAGAAACCCAAATCTCGGGATGAGATTCTTTTGAGTGGGGGTGAGTTGTCACACCCTAGCTAGTCATGCATTAGAGTGTTGCATCATGTTTACCCATTCATCAGAAACTTGAAATGGGGATGACAGAACCCCCAGTCCCCTCTGAAACCAACTAGGGTTTACTAAAATAATTTTCAATGAACCTGAAATGCCCTTCCAAAATGCCCATCATTTTTGCCTTGGTTCAGAACCTCTGCCAAAAGTGGTGCACATTTTCCTAGGCCATCTTAGGGTTTTTGAATTAATTCATAAATATTTGAATTTGGGCATTTAAAATTATATAAAATATTTAAATGCTCAAATACCTCCAAACTAAAATGTTTCATGTTGGAAATAATCCAACTATGGACCAGGAGTGAATTGGTGATTTTTGAAATTGCCTAGGTATTTTATTTAATTCAACAAAGTTGCAGATTTATTAAATAAAACAGAAAACAGAAGAAAATGGAAAAAACTTACCTGGCGCCACCGCAGCCCACTAGCCAGCCCACCTGCCGGCCCAGCCCAGCACCGCTCCAGCGAGCTGCTTGCCGGCCAGGCAGGCAGGCAGGTGCCCGACGGCGACCGCGGCGTGCGCCACGCACCTGCTCGCCGCCTCGCCGCTCCCCTCGCCAGGTGACGTCGAGGATCGCTCTCTCTCTCTCCCCCGAACCCCCCAGACACCCCCTCTCCTCTCCAGCTCCTCCCCCTCGCACGCCCCAGCCATGGCCGACGCCATCGCCGCCACCCCCTCGCCGTAGCCACGCCCTCCGACCACCTCACGCCGCCTCACCGTGTCCAGGAGCTTCGCCGCTGTCCACTTCATCGAGCAGCCGAGCCCCGAGCGCTCGCAACGCCCAAGACCACCGCACCGACCTCGCCCGAGCTCACCGTCGCCGGAGATCCCCTTCAACGCCATCGTCGCTCCGGTTCATCTCCGGCCGCACCAAGGACTCCGTCGCACTCACTGTGAGCTTAGCCATCTTCCCCTCCCTTCCGTTCTTGCTCCCGAGCCGTGTAGCAACCTCTCGGAGCTCAACCGCACCCACCGCCGTGGACCTCGTCGCCGACGTGCTCCCGGTCATCCTCCGGCCACAAGATGGTGTCCATCTTGCTCACCGCGTTCCACAGCACCTAGCTAGCCACTCCACGAGCCTCATCGAACCCCCTAACACCAAGTTCACCTCCGACCGAACCTCGGTGGCCGCCAAAGTCGTCGCCGGCGTCGACTCCGGCCACCCCGACCCCAACGGACTCCGCCAAGAGCCGCGGGTCGTCCTCAGCTTCACTCCGGTGGTCGCCGCGTTCCATTTGGTGGCCGAAACGACCAAAACCACTATCGCCGCCGCACTGTTGGTCGCCGCCGGCCAGAACTCCGGCGAGCTGACGTGGCCTAGTTGATTAACCACTAATCCACCACCTACTGACGCTGACAAGTGGGCCCCAGGGCTTAGTCAAAGCTAACCAGCCCCGGGTCAACGCGGGATTAGCCTCTGTGACACTGACGTGTGGACCCCACACGTCAGGTTTGACCCGAGCCAGCTCTGTTGACCTGCTGATGTCACTGTGATGTCAGGCTGACGCAGTAAATGATATTTCTGGATTTAAATTAAATCAGGAAATTCCAGAATATTATTTAAACTTCAAAAATTCATAACTTTTATTCTGTAACTCCAAATTGGACAAATTATATATGAAAAATGATCAGAAAAATCCAATCTATCCATCTGTACCATTTTCATGCATGATTAAACAAGTTAAGTTGATGTTTAAATCAGAACAAGAATAGGCACTTAAAAAGGCCATATTTGAATTTGGAATTTGAATCCTTGATTCAAATTTGCTCAAACCCTACTGGCTTTAGTTGCATTAGCCCAACACACTCATATTGCCATGTTTCATGCATGCATCATATTGTTGCATATTGTTTGGTAATGTTGTGTATCGGTGCTCTCTACGGCAGGTTCCGTCCCCGAAGAGTACCGTGATTACCCTAACGAGGAATCGTATCCGTGCAACGAATCATCAGGCAAGCAACCAACCATTTGATCATATCGATACAATCCCATGTTCTCGCTCCTGCTCTCTTTTACTGCATTAAGACAACGCGATTCAAACTGCTGTGTGCTACGGTAGTTGAACCCATTTCCTCTGCATGACCTGTCATTGCCACAGTAACTAGATGAAACCCACTAGCATGTGTAGGAGTTGATTGAGCCATATGTATGTGTTGTTCCTACCTTGCTATGCCTGCTATGCTTAGAGTCGTGTCAGGTCTGGTTCATCTGGGTGATGGGCTAGAGTGAAATGATTATGTCGGTAATGAGAGTGGTGTGGTGAACACGATTTGGTAAAGGTATCGATGAGAGGCCATGTAGGAGTACATGGTGGGTTGTTTCATTGAAGCCGACCTTAAGCACTGAGATCTGTATGTGTGATTTAAGATACAGCTACTACCATGCATTGGGCCCTGAAATATGACCCCGCTCGACTTCTTATTCACCCTAGCTCTCTGTCCAGGAGTTGCAAGTAGTTTCTGGTGTTTGTAGCCTACTGGAGGCCGTGGACAGCGCTGACCGTAGGGGTGGGCTATGATGCGGTAGGTACGTGGCCGGGTGTACCGAATACCCGTTAGGTATCTCGGGAACCCTGTTCACATCGTTCGGGGCCGTATGGGAAACCTCGGCCGGACTCCCTGCGGATGGAACCTGAATAGGCGATAAACCTGGACTAGAGGCTTAAGTGTTTAGGTAGGTCGTGGTCTACACCCACGTCGGCTTTTGCTTGAAGTCTGCCGAGCACATGTCGTGTGCAGACGCTAAGTGGTGGAAACATGTATGACGAAGTACACCCCTGCAGGGTTAACATGATCTATTCGAATAGCCGCGTCCGCGATAAAGGACTACTTGGTTGCCTATACAGTTCATAGACAAGTAAATGGAAACTACTAAAAGCCTCAAGATAAGTGTGAGTGCCGAGGATGGCTCTTCCGTAGGAAGACGGAGGTGGATCCTCGGTAGTGTATTGAAGTGGTGAGTAGTGGACTCGAGTGCGCAAAACATTTCAAGTTGGTGTATCGTAGGATAGCCTAGCCAAGAGTCAAAGCTGGCTTGCTGCAATAACTCCACCAACCCTTCTTGATACTATGCATGTATGTAGGATCTGATGTAAGTCTTGCTGAGTACCTTTGTACTCATGTTGCTATAATCTACATTTTTACAGAAGACGCTGCAACCCCTTCTGATGGGTTCTATGTAGACGTTGACATCAACGAGTAGGCTAAAGACCCAGGTGGTGACCCTGAGCTTGTGATGGACCACGTAGTATAGTTAGGCTTTCCAAGCCTCTTTTATTTTACTAGTTGTCTGTACTCAGACAAGTTACTTCCGCTGTTGGCTTGTATGATTGTATGACTTGTATGTTGGGTCGTGAGACCCGTACCTTTGTGTGTATGTTATGTATGGCTCACTGAGCCTTAAATAAAGTACTTGTGTCGTAGAGTCATGTTGTGATGCTTCGTTGTATTTGCACATATCGAGCATATTGTGTGTATGATTGAAATGCTTGGTATGTGTGGGATCTGACCATCTAGTTGTTTATCTTTAGTAGCCTCTCTTACCGGGAAATGTCTCCTAGTGTTACCGCTGAGCCATGGTAGCTTGCTACTGCTCTGGAACACTTAGGCTGGCCGGCATGTGTCCTTCTTCGTTCCTGTGTCTGTCCCTTCGGGGAAATGTCACGCATTGAGTACCGGAGTCCTGTTAGCCCGCTACAGCCCGGTTTACCGGAGTCCTGCTAGCCCAGTGCTACAGCCCGGACCCACTTGCTGATGACCGACACGTTCGAAGCTGGGTCATGGATGCCTGTCCCTGTAAGTCTGTGCCACTTTGGGTTTACGACTAGTCATGTCAGCCCGGGCTCTTTATCATATGGATGCTAGCGACACTATCATATACGTGAGCCAAAAGGCGCAAACGGTCCCGGGAAAAAGGTAAGACGACACCCGTGGGGATACCGTGCGTGAGGCCGCAAAGTAATATGAGGTGTTACCAGCTAGATCGATGTGACATCGAGTCGGGGTCCTGACATATATGTGGATGACATATTGTTGATCAGGAATGATATAGAATTTCTGGATAGCATAAAAGGATAACTGAATAATATTTTTTCAATAAAAGACCTCGGTGAAGCTGCTTATATATTGAGCATCAAGATCTATAGAGATAGATCAAGAGGCTTGATAGGACTTTCATAAAGCACATACCTTGACAAGATTTGAAGGAGTTCAAAATGGACCAATCAAAGAAAGGGTTCTTAACTGTTGTCGGTGTAAAAACCGGCGGATCTCAGGTAGGGGGTCCCGAACTGTGCGCCTAGGATCGATGGTAATAGGAGATAGGGGACACAATGTTTACCCAGGTTCAGGCCCTCTCTATGGAGGTAATACCCTACGTCCTGCTTGATTGATATTAATGAATATGAGTGTTACAAGAGATGATCTACCACAAGATCATAATGGCTAAACCCTAGAAGCCTGGCCTATATGACTATGGTAATGAGTATATCCTTTCCGGACTAACCCCTCCGGTTTATATAGACACCGGGGGTGGATATAGGGTTTACATAGAGTCGGTTACATGAGAAGGAATCTTCATAGTCGGTCGCCAAGCTTGCCTTCCACGCCAAGGAGAGTCCAATTCGGACACATGTATAGTCTTCGGTATTCATATCTTCACAGCCCATCAGTCCAGCCCATGGATAACAGGCCGGACACCCGAGGATCCCTTAGTCCAGGACTCCCTCGGTAGCCCCTGAACCTGGCTTCAATGACGAGGAGTCCGGCACGCAGATTGTCTTCGACATTGCAAGGCGGGTTCCCTTCTATCCGAATTTCAAGATAGTCTTTGGATGCGATGATAATATCCGGACCTGTCATACACACCACACATAACCGTAGAGAGAATATATATTTTTATACGAGTCTAATCTGCTGACAGCTTTTACAATATGACATCACGTCTGTCCGGTCATAATTTCCAACCGTTTTTCATCTACCGCTCCACGTTTCGAGACGCGGTTGCCATTGGCACGTCTTGTCGAAGAAGAGATCGTGCCCCCTTATTACGAGATTCTCATCAATATGGGCGTGGGTAACCCAACTGTGTCGTTTATACAGCCCTTGGGAATAGGTGAATCTTAAGGCGAGTGAGGAGCCGTTCAATATTTGTTGCCTTTATAAGGGGATAAGGATTCCCTTTTTCTCTCTCATGCCCTCTCTCTGTATCCGCCCTCCCAATCTCGAGCCACAGCGCCCAAGTTCTCATCTCCTTTCCACCCAAGCAACCATGTCCGGATCCGGAGGTCAGGGCAAGTGGATGGTCTCCTCCGTCAAGGAGGAGAACATTACAGAGCTTCGGGCGGCCGGATACTTTGCGAAGGAGATCACTCACCGCCTGCCGACCGAGGGACAAGTCGTCCCCACGCCGAAGCCCACCGAGAGGGTCGTGTTCCTCCCCCATTTATTTCACGGGCTAGGGTTTCCACTCCACCCTTTCGTCCGTGAGCTTGTGTATTATTACGAGATAGATTTCCATGATCTGTCCCCGAATTCCTTCCTCAACATCTCAGTGTTTATCGTTGTGTGTGAGGCCTTCCTTCGCATCCAACCCCACTTCGGGCTGTGGCTCAAAGTATTCAACGTGAAGCCGAAGGTAGTGGACGGCCAGCACGCGGAGTGTAGAGGAGCTATGGTGAGCAAGTTGTCCAACGTATCCTGGCCCAAAGGCACTTTTGTGGACACAGTGAAGGAATGGCAGAAGCAGTGGTTCTACATCACAGAACCTCGCGGTACCACCTGGGACGCAGCTGCCGAATTCCGCTCTGGCGCTCCCATGCGACTCACCTCCTAGGTCGAGAAGAGTCCAGACTGGGGTTCCCCTGACGAGGTGATAGCGCTGCAGACGCGTGTCCAGAGCATGTCAACCAAGAAAGTCAAGCTCGTTGATGTGATCCAGGTGATGCTGGTTCACCGGATCCTTCCGTGCCAGCGTCGAAGCCGTCCACTGTGGGAGTTCAACTCGAAGAAGGATCAGACCCTGGTGAGGCTCTTCGAGACTACTCATGAAGGCGCATGGAAGTTGCTCTTTAAGGGCAACGAGAAACCACCGGCCACGGACTCAGACCGTGGCCACGATTGTATACACCTTGCCAGTGAGGTATGCTATTTTTTGATGTATCCCCAACTTAATCGTTTCAAGTATGATGGAGAGGGCGAAGCGGATCCAGTGTCCGGCTCCACTGCCTGAAGAACCGGTCATCCCGCATCTAGCGAAGATGCTAGTGCCGACGCCTTATAAGGCGCCGGAGAAGAAGGCCAATGGGGCCAAGGGTGGCCCCCGTCGCAAGGGCACTTCGGACATGACGTCCGAAGACGACGAAGCCCATTCCTCTGGCCCTGAGGACGACGGCGAGGAAGAGGGGGAGGGGGAGGAAAACAACCCTCCCCCTGAGGAGAGGAAGAAGAAGAGGGCGGCTTCGGCGCATCCGGAGGCGGAAACACCCAAGAAGGGGAAGAGCGTCCCAGTGGTCAACACCGCGTGGGATGTTGATAGCAGTCCGAAGAGACACCCCCCGCACTAAGCCTCAGGCCGCATCGTAAGTGACAGGGCTCGCTCATGCGCACATTCGGCCCTTTCTCTTCATTATCATGACATAGTTAATTGTGATATTGCAGTCCGGCCCGCGACCTTATCCAGCGATCCTCATCTGGGGGTTCATTTGCTCCGTCGGAGATGGAGAGCATGTCGCCACCGCCCGCTTATTCCCCCGAGGCCAGGGACGACACCGAACCATTATCCCGGAGGATCGCTCCAAACCGGGGGGAGCCTAGGACACTGTCCGGGAGACACCACAAGGCGAGACCTCCACTGCCAGACACATGGGGGAGCCGATCCCCATGGAGATTGGTGTAGAGGGCCGCATCCAGTTCGACCCTCAGCCGAATACGATTCCGGAGGCCCATATGGCTCCGGAGTCGGGCGAGCAGCCCCCTTTGAAGGAGGGGGGTGCGCCGCTTCCACCGGTGTCCCTTGTCCATCCATGGGCGCCGGATAACCTGATGGAGGCGCTTCGAGGTTCCTCTATCGTGCACGAGCATTGTGTCCTTATGGGTGCGGTGATCGAGAAGATTCAGTTCGCCAAGAGTGGACTGAACGAAGCCTGCAGCAGCCTGTTGACAGGTTTCGAGGTAAGAAAGAGAAAAAACCCGTGTAGCCAGTAGCCCCTGAGACACTGTCCGGTGTTCGGCAAGAAGAACCAGACAGAGGATCAATCTTCTGTTGTAAGAGACTAACATAATATGAATGAATAAGCAGGCGTCGCTGTTGGCCGCGACCTCCTGATGACCCACAAGTATAGGGGATCTATCGTAGTCCTATCGATAAGAAAGAGTGTCGAACCCAACGAGGAGCAGAAGGAAATGATAAGCGGTTTCCAGTAAGGTATTCTCTACAAGCACTGAAATTGTAGGTAACAGATAGTTTTGTGATAAGATAATTGGTAATGAGCAACAAGTAACAAAAGTAAATAAAGTGCAGCATGGTGGCCCAATCCTTTTTGTAGCAAAGGACAAGCCTGGACAAACTCTTATATGATGTAAAGCGCTCCCGAGGACACATGGGAATATCATGAAGCTAGTTTTCATCACGTTCATATGATTCTCGTTCGGTACTTTGATAATTTGGCATGTGGGTGGACCGGTGCTTGGGTGTTGTCCTTACTTGGACAAGCATCCCACTTATGATTAACCTCTATTGCAAGCATCCGCAACTACAACAAAAGTATTAAGGTCAACCTAACTATAGCATGAAACATGTGGATCCAAATCAGCCCCTTACGAAGCAACGCATAAACTAGGGTTTAAGCTTCTGTCACTCTAGCAACCCATCATCTACATATTACTTCCCAATGCCTTCCTCTAGGCCCAAATAATGGTGAAGTGTCATGTAGTCGACGTTCACATAACACCACTAGAGGAGAGACAACATACATCTCATCAAAATATCGAACGAATACCAAATTCACATGACTACTAATAGCAAGACTTCTCCCATGTCCTCAGGAACAAACGTAACTACTCACAAAGAATATTCATGTTCATAATCAGAGGGGGTATTAATATGCATATAGGATCTGAACATATGATCTTCCACCAAGTAAACCAACTAGCATCAACTACAAGGAGTAATTAACACTACTAGCAACCCGCAGGTACCAATCCCGGACTTAGAGACAAGAATTGGATACAAGAGATGAACTAGGGTTTGAGAGGAGATGGTGCTGGTGAAGATGTTTATGGAGATTGACCCCCTCCCGATGAGAGGATCGTTGGTGATGACGATGGCGATGATTTCCCCCTCCCGGAGGGAAGTTTACCCGGCAGAACAGCTCCGCCGGAGCCCTAGATTGGTTCGCCAGGGTTCCGCCTCGTGGCGGCGGAGTCTCGTCCGGAAAGATGGCTTATGATTTTTTCCTCATCAAAAGACTCCATATAGCGGAAGATGGGCATCAGAGGGCCACCAGGGGGGCCACAAGGTAGGGGGCGCGCCCAGGGGGGTAGGGCGCGCCCCCCACCCTCATGGGCAGGGTGTGGCCCCCCTCTGGAACTTCTTGCGCTCATTATTTATTATATATTCTGAAAATGACTTCCGTGAAGTTTCAGGACTTTTGGAGCTGTGCAGAATAGGTCTCTAATATTTGCTCGTTTTCCAGTCCAGGATCCCAGTTGTCGGCATTCTCCCTCTTTATGTAAACCTTGTAAAATAATAGAGAATAGGCATAAGTATTGTGACATAATGTGTAATAACAGCTCATAATGCAATAGATATCAATATAAAAGCATGATGCAAAATGGACGTATCAACTCCCCAAGCTTAGACCTCGCTTGTCCTCAAGCGAAAGCCGAAATCGGAAAATATGTCCACATGTTTAGAGATAGAGGTGTCGATAAAAATAAAATACGGACATGAGGGCATCATGATCATTCTTAGAACAGCAACTTATATAATTCTTGTTATATGATCTCTTATGCTAGAGTAATAATTCAATCACAATTTCAGGTATGAATCATAAAGTTCATTGAAAACTAACAAACTATAATCTCAGTCATTGGAGCAATTGCAATTTATCATAACATAAGAAAGAGTCAACATATAAGAGCTTTTCAGCAAGTCCACATACTCAACTATCATATAGTCTTTCACAATTGCTAACACTCACGCAATACTTATGGGTATGGAGTTTTAATCGGACACAGAGAAAGATAGGGGCTTATAGTTTTGCCTCCCAACATTTTACCTCAAGGGTAATCTCAACAATAATAGTTCATGAAAACTCACATACAATTAGCCATATATACCAGGATCTTTCCAACATGTTGTGCTTGCCAAAAGATAAAATGTAAAAAAGGAAGGGTGAAGATCACCATGACTCTTATGCAAGGTAGGAGATAAAAGTAAAAGATAGGCCCTTCGCAGAGGGAAGCAGAGGTTGTCATGCACTTTTATGGTTGGATGCACAAAATTTGAATGTGAAAGAACGTCACTCTATATTGCCACTTGTGATATGGACCTTTATTATGCAGTCTGTCGCTTTTATTTCTTCCATATCACACGATCACATAAAGCTTATTTTCTCCCACACTAATAAGTCATACATATTTAGAGGGCAATTTTTATTGCTTGCACCGATGACAACTTACTTTAGAGATCTTACTCAATCCATAGGTAGGTATGCTGGACTCTCATGGCAAAACTGGTTTAAGGGTGTTTGGAAGCACAAGTAGTATCTCTACTTGGTGCAAAGAATTGGCTAGCCTGAGGGGGAAAGGCAAGCTCAATCTGAAGGAAATATGCCCTAGAGGCAATAATAAAGTTCTTATTTATTTCCTTATTTCATGATAAATGTTTATTATTCATGCTAGAATTGTATTAACCGGAAATATAATACATGTGTGAATACATAGACAAACAGAGTGTCACTAGTATGCCTCTACTTGACTAGCTCGTTAATTAAAGATGGTTATGTTTCCTAACCATAAACAAAGAGTTGTTATTTGATTAACGGGATCACATCATTAGGAGAATGATGTGATTGACATGACCCATTCCATTAGCTTAGCACCCGATCGTTTAGTATGTTGCTATTGCTTTCTTCATGACTTATACATTGTCAGGACCGGTTTTCCAATAAAAATATTTATTGAGAAACCAAATCTTTAGAGTCCAGTATGAGAGAATTTCTCCTCACTGGTAGACAATTTCTTGATACAATAAGCCAGTAGCATAAAATATATTACAGGGTTGAACTACGGTTGCTCAACCAAATTATTACAAGCACGCCAATAATTATACATAATGGCGGACATGACACAGTGGTGTGGAGACATACTACTGACTCGAGGATAGGGCGATGGTGGAAAAACACAGCGGGGAGAGAAATACAAGACTCTAAGTCTATCATCTCATCGAGCGTCGAGGTGAGGCTCGATGAATTTATTTGGTAGCGGAAGCGGATATAAAACAGTGACCAAATCCAGGGTCGCACGAGACTGACTGGGACTCCTCTAAGTGTCGGACTCGCTATCGAACTCTTCATCCATGAAATCGCCTTCGTCAACATCTGGCCAAATCAACAAGCCAGTGAGTACTTTGAAAGTACTCGCAAGATAGTTCGGACGTAAGATATAACAATTGCATGCATGGATGCGTCATGAATATATTCACCAATGTTCATTCAAAATTATCATAACAAGGTAAGTAAAAGGGAAATGGCGGTAGTCCGCCTGAAATCCCAACAGAACATAAATAATTACCGATCGGGTGTCTGAAGCGACGCCTCGAAAGGTGAACAAATAAATATAAGGAAAAAGATGCCACAGTCGGGCGTCTTAGCGACACCACATAAAGGGCTTTAAAAGAAATACCTCAGTCGGACGTCGGGGCGACGTCACAGAAAGGGCTTTAAAAGAAATGCCACAGTCGGACGTCGGGGCGACATCACAGAAAGGGCTTTAAAAGAAATGCCACAGTCGGACGTCGGGGCGACATCACAGAAAGGGCTTTAAAAGAAATGCCACAGTCGGACGTCGGGGCGACATCACAGAAAGGGCTTTAAAAGAAATGCCACAGTCGGACGTCGGGGCGACATCACAGAAAGGGCTTTTATGGGCAGATAAATAATAATCATAATAAACTTTTAATTCATAAGAACAAAAGGGTTAGTCCATCCACAGGAATATCATTTAACCGGAATTATCACTCATGCGAAACACCGGAGTCTCTGTCATCAACACTGTCATTGTTAGGACAAGATAATACGAATTTGGACATGGAATAGATGATTTGGAGGGATATATGACTCTGCAGAGTTTGTACAAAATTATTCCCACAGCCAACGGATTTCCGTAGTCACGAAGGACTAGTTCCGTTTACGGTATTTCGGAAGAAAACACAGCTAACCAGTACACACCCATCATACCTCTCGATGCTAGGAATCACCCTAGACATCGTCCAAGAAAAACTTTTGAGACGGGGAGATCACAATCTCGAATAGCATGGGATCAAATTTATATACGCGCGCTCTAAGGGGTGCCCCCCTCTCGGTCCCAACCGGAAACACCCATGCCCCCTGACCGGATGACTGGCTTTAATCCAGGGCCATGGAACCATCATCACGGCCTCTCCTCTTTGGTGTGTACCATGAAAGCGGTTTGCAACTTACTAAACCATATTCCTTGCGGAAAACATGTGGTAGTACATGGAAGGAAATGAGAGGTACTGGACCGATACGGTTTGACGCTGAAGTCACATAGTCTGGCGTAAGACTGGCATGCTACAACACTGCCATCTTACCCATCCTCATGCCAACACATGGCCATTCATATTCACATTCATCCACGTATGGATCATCGAACTCACTTACCTCATTATCACATAAAATAACGTTCATCGATATGCTTCTCAACATGCCATGAAACTAACTAAATGCAAAACATGCCAAGACACTCATCATATCAAAAGTTCAAACATGCTTGCCTGGTTCGGAGTAGTCGGAG
Source organism: Triticum aestivum (assembly GCF_018294505.1). NCBI lineage: Eukaryota > Viridiplantae > Streptophyta > Magnoliopsida > Poales > Poaceae > Triticum > Triticum aestivum. The sequence continues at coordinate 461,107,870 of NC_057800.1, forward strand.
CCTAGCTCGGTGAAGTTCGCGGCTCCGTCACCTCCTTCGGTATCTACGGTATAAAGAAAATATATGCGCTATCGTAAATACCAAGGAGTGCACAGAAAGTATACCAAATATTTTTGAAATAAATCTGATAAAAAACTAGATAAAATTTTAAAGAGAACAGAAGAAGAATCAATCAAAAATACTTTTTTGTTTAAAAGTTATAAAGGTTTTTGTCCAGGGACTCATCTGTAATGAAACAGAAGATTTCCAGGGGTTAGTTTATAAAAACAGAAAACGCTTCGGCAGAAACTACGCCAGCCCAAAGAGAAAACGCATTCTGCCCGAAGGCGCTTCCAGAAAACGATTCAGAGGAGAGAGCAGAGAGGCTGACGGTGGGGTCCCACTTGTCAGGTTTAAACATTCAAACGGGGCGGACGAAGCTCGTCGGCGCCCGAGAGCCGAGGTGGTCGCCGGCGGTGATCCACGACGAGGCAGGGAGATCGGGGAGTACCTCCGTGCTCAGGGCGCCATTCCGCGTCGATTGGTGGTGGTGGCGGTCGCCGGCGAGCACTGTGTCGACGGCGGCCCCTGCTCCGGCGGACGGTGGTTCGGACGAAGATGGAGCTCGCCGGAGAGGGCTGCAAGGTTCAAATTGACGAGGGGGTTAGAGTGCTAGGTGTGGAAGAGGGCTACGGACGAGGTTTGGGCGCCGGAGGTGGCCTCACCAGAGTGAATCGAGCTGGAGGCCGAGGCGGGGCGAGGCGGCCGGAGCTGGGAGAGAAGACTTCCTCGGGGTCCCCCTAGTGGCCTGGCGGGGTGTTGGTGAGGAGTGGTGATGCTGCGTGCACGAGAGTGAGCTCGGGGTCCCCTTTATATAGGCGGTCCGAGGCGGTTGCCGTGAACGAGGATCACCGGCGAGTGATTACGGTGGCGCAGTGCTCGGTCGGGGTGGTTAGGGGGTCGAGCGTCATCACGGGGGTTCAATGGTTCCGTTTTGGTGCTAAACTGGCCGGGGTTTGGGTGTTAAGGGCGAGCTCGACGGAACGGGGATGGCGCGGGCCCGTCGGCGGCGGAGAGCGCGTCCCGTGCTTGCCGGCCACGGTGGCTGTGCCACGGGCGTGCGCTGGCGTGCATGAGGCCACGCGGAGAGCCAGGAGGCTTTGGGCGGCGCTGAACGGCGTTCTGCCGTGGTGTGTCTCCTGTCGGCCGCCACGGGAGGTCCCGACGCTGCAGAAGACGCCGGCGAGGGCGGGCCAGTGAGCTACCGACGCCAGGTAGGCTCCACGCACGCGTGTGAAGCTTCGGACAAGAGGAAGAGGCGGCGAGGAACGTGCCAAGGGCACTGTGGCCGCGTGACTGAAACTGACGGACGAAGACGACACTGAAGACTGAACTTACTGAATTTGCAAAGGAACAGTGTAGCTCAGGTGTTCGACAGAATGAAAATGGCATCTAGGGATTTTTCCTTGAGCTGATACTTGGTGGAGTGGCTTCTCATTGCTCAAATAGGTTGCCTGAATTTTGGTGGAATTTTTGGAGTAGTGTAGATATGAATTTCATCAAATTTGGCAAATCTGGTCCAAACTTGCAGAGACTGAATTTTGAAAAATTTGAAAATAGAAGGAGTGGATCAAGATGGTTCTGAGTTGTGGGTACAAAGGACTATCCAGGGGAGTTGGTGTGAGGTCAAAACTCAAGTGAAAAAGAGTACTTGCTTTGAAAATCACTAAGGCTCCAAATAATTTTCAGAATTGATTTGAGAGGGAAAATAATTAGAATAAAATCCAAAACTTGTTTGGATTAGTTGGGACAGAGAACTTAGGTTGATCACAAGGTGTAGGGGAGATTTTGGAGGGTTTTACCACATGGGAACAATGCAAAGACAAGGGTGGTTCCAAGGTATGAAAATCCTCAAATTTTCATAGAGCTTCATTTTAAAAGAAAAATAATTTAAACTCCCAAAAATAAATTTTGAGAGGGAACCAACAGAGAAGAAGTTTTCAAAAGATCAACCATCAAAGTTTGAAAAAAATAAAATCCTTGCCAAGGCAAAGGAAGTTTTTAAGTGGAAGGTTTTTCTGAAAAAGAAAAATTAAAAAAAAACCTCTCCTCAAAAACCACAAAGTTTTTGATAAAAACCAAATAAAAATTTTGGAGTGTCACAACACCTACCCCCTTAGGAAAAATCTCGTCCCCGAGATTTCAGCTGATCCTTAAATAGGTGTGGATGCTCAGTCCGAAGAAAATCCTCGCTTTCCCAAGTTGCTTCACTGTCGGTGTGATTGCTCCACTGGACTTTGAAAAACCTGATGGTCTTCTGTCGGGTCCTCCTTTCAGACTCCTCTAATATTCTTATGGGATGTTCTCGATAAGTGAGGTCTGGCTGCACATCAATGTTTTCATGGGATACTTGTTTCTCTGGGTTGCTTACATACTTCCTCAATTGCGAGACATGGAACACGTCGTGGACATCGGATAATTCCTCGGGTAAGTCTAGCTGGTAGGCTACAGTGCCTCTTCGTGCCACTATGCAGAATGGTCCAATGAATCTTGGTGCTAACTTTCCTTTAACCTTAAATCGTTGCAATCCTCTCATAGGGGATACTCTCAGGTATACGAACTCACCGGGTTCGAAGCTGACCCTACGATGTTTCTGATCATAATAACTCTTCTGTCGACTTTGAGCGGTCTTAAGTCGGTCTCTGATTAGCTTGACCTTTTCCTCGGCTTCTCTGAGCATGTCTGGTCCGAAGATGCGGCTGTCTCCGGTCTCTGACCAATTTAACGGGGTACGACATCTCCGTCCGTACAAAGCCTCAAATGGTGCCATTTGTAGGCTGGCCTGGTAGCTATTGTTATACGCGAACTCGGCGTATGGCAGGCTTTCTTCCCAACTGGTTCCATATGTGAGGACACATGCTCTCAGCATGTCTTCTAAAATTTGGTTTACGCGTTCAGTTTGTCCATCAGTCTGTGGATGGTATGCGGTACTGAAGGCTAGTTGGGTTCCCAGAGCCTGTTGTAAATGCTCCCAAAATCTTGAGACGAACTGAGTGCCTCTGTCGGATATTATAGTCTTCGGGACACCGTGCAGACAAACTATGCGGGATAGATAAATCCTGGCAAGCCTCTGAGTGGTGTAGGTTGTCTTCACTGGAATAAAGTGTGCCACCTTGGTCAACCTGTCAGTGATGACCCATATGGCATCATTCCCGTGTCGTGACCGAGGTAGTCCGACAATAAAATCCATCCCTATTTCGTCCCATTTCCACTCAGGTATTTTGTTAGGTTGCAGTAGTCCGGCTGGTCTCTGATGTTCAGCTTTTATGCGTTGACATGAGTCGCAACATGCAATGAAGGCGGCTATGTCCCTCTTCATACCGTGCCACCAAAATCTTTCCTGAATATCCTTATACATTTTGGTTCCTCCAGGGTGGATCGAATATGGAGTGGTGTGTGCTTCAGCTAAAATTTGCTGTTTAAGGTCTTCTATGTTTGGCACGCATAGCCTTTCTCCGTACCATAACATTCCTTCATTGTCTATGACGAATTTCGAGGCCTTGCCCATATTCAACTTTCTTTTAATTCCTTCAATGCTGGGGTGACCGGGCTGAGCTTCTTTAATTTTCTCCACAAGGTTGGGTCGTATTTCCAAGTTTGATATGGTGCCTTCTGCTACCATCATTAAGTTGAGCTTGGCAAATTCTTGATGGAATTCGGGCCTCAAGCTGTGCAGATAGTTTCCGTTGGAGCTGGGGTTCCGACTCAGGGCATCGGCCACTACATTTGCTTTCCCTGGATGGTAATGGATCCCAACATCATAATCCTTTACCAATTCCAACCAGCGTCGTTGCCGTAAATTTAGTTCTGGCTGCGTGAAAATATATTTGAGACTTTTGTGGTCCGTATATATTTCACATCGATTCCCAAGTAAGAAATGCCTCCATTCCTTGAGTGCATGAATAACTGCTGCCATTTCTAAGTCATGAGTGGGATAATTTTCCTCATGCTTGCGAAGTTGCCTTGAAGCGTAGGCGACAACCTTGCCTTCTTGCATCAACACGCATCCGAGACCCTTTCTGGACGCGTCACAATATACTTCAAAATTCTTGTGTATGTCGGGTACAATTAATACCGGTGCTGTTGTTAATTTCCGCTTTAGCTCTTGGAAACTTTTCTCGCAGGCTTCTGTCCACTCAAATTTCTTATCTTTCTTGAGCAATTGTGTCATAGGCTTGGCTATGGTGGAAAATCCTTCAATAAATCTGCGGTAATATCCTGCCATTCCCAAGAAACTCCGTATGTCCGTTACGCTGGCTGGTGATTTCCAGTCAAGTACGGCCTTAACTTTCTCTGGGTCCACTGCGATACCGTCTTGAGTCAGCACGTGGCCCAGAAAACCTACTTGTCTTAGCCAAAATTCGCACTTGCTGAACTTGGCATACAATTGGTGTTTTCTTAGCTCTCCTAGCACAATCCTGAGATGTTCTGCGTGCTCTTCTGGTGTCTTGGAGTATACCAGAATATCGTCGATGAATACCACGACGAACTTGTCCATAAACTTCATAAATACTTTGTTCATGAGGTGAACAAAATATGCTGGGGCGTTAGTTAATCCAAATGGCATCACTGTGAACTCGTACAGTCCATATCTGGAGGTGAAGGCTGTTTTGGGAATATCTTCCGTTCGCACCTTCAATTGATGGTATCCTGACCTTAAGTCAATTTTTGAGAATACTTTGGCCTGAGCGAGCTGATCAAATAAATCATTTATTCTTGGCATCGGGTATTTGTTTTTGACTGTGACCATGTTAAGTGCTCGATAGTCAATACACAATCTTAGTGTTCCATCCTTCTTTTTGGCGAATAAAATTGGTGATCCCCAAGGTGAGGAGCTGGCTCGAATGTATCCTTTTTCCAGTAATTCCTTTATTTGCTTCTTCAACTCGACCAACTCGGATGGTGCCATTCTGTATGGTTTCTTGTATATGGGGGCGGTTCCTGGTGCTAGCTCAATGCGGAATTCTATTTCTCGGTCTGGTGGCATGCCTGGCAGCTCTTCAGGGAATACATCTGGAAATTCACACACTACTGGAACCTTGTTTAGCTCAGAAACGTCCACCTTATTTAATCTCGGTTGCCGGGGTCTTCTTCCTTCCTTGGCTGATACTCTTATTGTCTTCCCTTGGTGGTGTGTGAGAATCACGGTCCTGTTGTAACAGTCGATGAAACCTTTATTGGTGGTTAGCCAATCCATTCCTAGGATGACATCCAGTCCTTTATTTTCCAATACAATAAGATTTGCGTGAAACTCCAATCCTTCGAACTCAATGACCACATTTTGACAGTAATTCTGAGAAACTTGCTGAATCCCAGGGGACTTGATGATCATGGATTTCTCCAAAGGAAGTATCGAAAATTTATTTTGCAAAGCAAAACTTTTCGAAATGAAAGAGTGAGAAGCTCCAGAATCAAACAAAACCATTGCAGGTATTGTGTTGACAGGAAACGTACCGAGTACGATATCCGGAGCATTTTGTGCCTCCTCTTTGGTTACGTGGTTCAGATGACCCTTCCTGTGGTTATTGTTGGGATTGAAATTGTTTCGCTTGGGTGCTGAATTATTGCCGCCGTTGTTCGGCTTTGGGGTTGAACTCCTTGGCTTGGGGCACTGTTTGGCATAGTGCCCTTCTTCTCCACAAGCGTAACAAGTAACGCCGGGGCGATAGGTGAATTCCTTGTCCCTTGCATGAAAATTCTTGATTGGGCGTGAGGCATTGGATGAGAATTTGTGTGTCCCACCCTTTTGAAAATTTGTCTTGCTTCGGTGATTGCGAGCGAGATTCGTCTGGTCCCTTTTTCGTTTGCGGATATCTTCCAGACTGCGTCTCTCATTTTCCAGAGTAATGGCTTTGTCCACCAGTGTTTTAAAATCAGGAAAAGTGTGCACGACCAGTTGGCATTTAAGCGCGGGCGCCAGACCGTCAAGGAATTTCTCCATCTTCTTGATTTCAGTCATACGTTCCTCATTGGCGTAGCGGGATAATAGGGTAAATTGACTGTTGTAATCTGACACTGTCATGTTCCTTTGTTTGAGGTCATCGAATTCTCTCTTCTTGATTTTCATAATACTCTTAGGAATATGTGCACCACGGAAACCTTCCTTGAAATCATTCCAGGTTATGTCAGTTTCATTGGGATGCATGTGCAGAAAATTCTCCCACCACGATGCGGCTGCTCCTGTGAGATAGTGTGGAGCATATAGTACTTTCTCGAGATCTGAACATTTTGCAATAATTAATTTCCTCTCCATATCTCGAAGCCAGTCCTCGGCTTCAAGAGGCTTGTCAGTGTGAGAAAATGTTTGAGGACGTGTCTTTTGTAGTTCAGATAACTTGGAATGCTGTTGATACTGTCCATGGTGATTTCCCATGTTGATGACTTGGTTCATCCTCTCCCGATGTTGTTGCTGACTCTGCTCATAAAGGCGGTACATTTGTGAAAGTGCCGATTCACTGCCCTGTTGGCTTGACTGTCCCTGAGTGAACTCGTTGTTGGGTTGTGTATCATAATTTTCCTCTGGTGGAGTTGGCATGGAGCGTGTCCAAGGACGAGACATTTTTCACTCTGGGGATATATTTTGTAAAACTCATAAGAAAAACGGAAAGAGTCGCAAAACAAAACCATAAATGCATAAAGTTGGCAGATATAATTAAATATCCAAGCTTACTTAAGAAAAACAAATCGACTTGCGCACGGAGAAGGACTGCTCATTACATATCTTATACGCGGGCGGTAATTATACAATACATCACTCAGGATATGCGTACATAATCCTGACATGTTATTTAGGCTAGTGCACTCCTCCAGATCCTACATGATGCGCAAACAGGCTACTTCTCACAACCTATGTACATATCTTACAAAGCGGTACAATACACGGCAGCTAAGCGTACTCAGGCGGAGATGTTGACGATCTCCTTTGCCCTGCCGAGGGCGAGGCGTAGCGAGGTTGGGGACTCGACTTCCTCCTCGCTAATAGGCTCCATACGTGTAGTGTTGCGCAGAGCGGCGGAGCGGTTGCCAGGGGCGGAGCAACACGTACAGGAGTGGGCGCGAAGGTTGGTGCAGTGCGTGCTGGAGTGGGCGCAATGACTTGGTTGAATTCTTCGGTAGAAGGCAGGCGACGAGCAGGCGTAAAAGATGCTGATGACGAGACAAAAGTCAGTGGCGGAGCGATGGGTAGGAGCTCCCTCCTGTTGGCAGCACAGCCATGGACCGAGTCCATGCGGGTAGCTACGAAGTCGTCCACCAGGTTGTCGAAGGCTGCCTCCAGGGCCCGGAGATACTCAATGAGCATCTCAAAAGCCTCGTCTCGTTCTCCTCTGGCGCAGGAGTATGCGTAGTGACAGGTGTAAGGCACATGGCACGGAAGATAACGGTAACGACGAGTCTTCATCACGGGAAGGACATCCCTGAGACGAGCTATCGCCTCGCGGGCTGCCATCTGCATAGCATGCCTCTCCGTAGGCATGGCTCTTCCCACGAACCGGAAGCGGCGTAACTCACCACGCCCTCCCTTGAACTGCACCGCGGCCTGGTGCATGGTCAGACTGTCGTTGACTCGGTGCTGGCAGAGTGTGAAGACTGGGCGTACGGATGGCCCCATCGCGACCTGAACGATGAAAGAAAGAAGCTTGACGAACCCATCGGGTACGTTGGCGAAGGTCTGAGACTCGCAGCTGTTGTCGGCCATCTACAAAAGTAGGCAAAAATTCTGCATGGTCAGATCATAAATTTATGCTGACTGACAGAAAATGACTACAATTGCAAAAATATAAATTAGCTCTATCATGGTAATAACCAATTAGCGATCGCACCTAGTGGCTTCCTACAGTCAGCCTGGCTCTGGTACCAAGCTTGTCAGGACCGGTTTTCCAATAAAAATATTTATTGAGAAACCAATCTTTAGAGTCCAGTATGAGAGAATTTCTCCTCACTGGTAGACAATTTCTTGATACAATAAGCCAGTAGCATAAAATATATTACAGGGTTGAACTACGGTTGCTCAACCAAATTATTACAAGCACGCCAATAATTATACATAATGGCGGACATGACACAGTGGTGTGGAGACATACTACTGACTCGAGGATAGGGCGGTGGTGGAAAAACACAGCGGGGAGAGAAATACAAGACTCTAAGTCTATCATCTCATCGAGCGTCGAGGTGAGGCTCGATGAATTTATTTGGTAGCGGAAGCGGATATAAAACAGTGACCAAATCCAGGGTCGCACGAGACTGACTGGGACTCCTCTAAGTGTCGGACTCGCTATCGAACTCTTCATCCATGAAATCGCCTTCGTCAGCATCTGGCCAAATCAACAAGCCAGTGAGTACTTTGAAAGTACTCGCAAGACAGTTCGGACGTAAGATATAACAATTGCATGCATGGATGCGTCATGAATATATTCACCAATGTTCATTCAAAATTATCATAACAAGGTAAGTAAAAGGGAAACGGTGGTAGTCCGCCTGAAATCCCAACAGAACATAAATAATTACCGATCGGGTGTCTGAAGCGACGCCTCGAAAGGTGAACAAATAAATATAAGGAAAAAGATGCCACAGTCGGGCATCTTAGCGACACCACATAAAGGGCTTTAAAATAAATACCTCAGTCGGACGTCGGGGCGACATCACAGAAAGGGCTTTAAAAGAAATGCCACAGTCGGACGTCAGGGCGACATCACAGAAAGGGCTTTAAAAGAAATGCCACAGTCGGACGTCGGGGCGACATCACAGAAAGGGCTTTAAAAGAAATGCCACAGTCGGACGTCGGGGCGACATCACAGAAAGGGCTTTAAAAGAAATGCCACAGTCAGACGTCGGGGCGACATCACAGAAAGGGCTTTTATGGGCAGATAAATAATAATCATAATAAACTTTTAATTCATAAGAATAAATGGGTTAGTCCATCCACAGGAATATCATTTAACCGGAATTATCACTCATGCGAAACACCGGAGTCTCTGTCATCAACACTGTCATTGTTAGGACAAGATAATACGAATTTGGACATGGAATAGATGATTTGGAGGGATATATGACTCTGCAGAGTTTGTACAAAATTATTCCCACAGCCAACGGATTTCCGTAGTCACGAAGGACTAGTTCCGTTTACGGTATTTCGGAAGAAAACACAGCTAACCAGTACACACCCATCATACCTCTTGATGCTAAGAATCACCCTAGACATCGTCCAAGAAAAACTTTTGAGACGGGGAGATCACAATCTCGAATAGCATGGGATCAAATTTATATACGCGTGCTCTAAGGGGTGCCCCCCTCTCGGTCCCAATCGGAAACACCCATGCCCCCTGACCGGATGACTGGCTTTAATCCAGGGCCATGGAACCATCATCACGGCCTCTCCTCTTTGGTGTGTACCATGAAAGCGGTTCGCAACTTACTAAACCATATTCCTTGCGGAAAACATGTGGTAGTACATGGAAGGAAATGAGAGGTACTGGACCGATACAGTTTGATGCTGAAGTCACATAGTCTGGCGTAAGACTGGCATGCTACAATACTGCCATCTTACCCATACTCATGCCAACACATGGCCATTCATATTCACATTCATCCACGTATGGATCATCGAACTCACTTACCTCATTATCACATAAAATAAGTTCACCGATATGCTTCTCAACATGCCATGAAACTAACTAAATGCAAAACATGCCAAGACACTCATCATATCAAAAGTTCAAACATGCTTGCCTGGTTCGGAGTAGTCGGAGCCTAGCTCGGTGAAGTTCGCGGCTCCGTCACCTCCTTCGGTATCTACGGTATAAAGAAAATATATGCGCTATCGTAAATACCAAGGAGTGCACAGAAAGTATACCAAATATTTTTCAAATAAATCTGGTAAAAAACTAGACAAAATTTTAAAGAGAAGAGAAGAAGAACCAATCAAAAATACTTTTCTGTTTAAAAGTTATAAAGGTTTTTGTCCAGGGACTCATCTGTAATGAAACAGAAGATTTCCAGGGGTTAGTTTATAAAAACAGAAAACACTTCGGCAGAAACTACGCCAGCCCAAAGAGAAAACGCATTCTGCCCGAAGGCGCTTCCAGAAAATGATTCAGAGGAGAGAGCAGAGAGGCTGACGGTGGGGTCCCACTTGTCAGGTTTAAACATTCAAACGGGGCGGACGAAGCTCGTCGGCGCCCGAGAGCCGCGGTGGTCGCCGGCGGTGATCCACGGCGAGGCAGGGAGATCGGGGAGTACCTCCGTGCTTAGGGCGCCATTCCGCGTCGATTGGTGGTGGTGGCGGTCGCCGGCGAGCACTGTGTCGACGGCGGCCCCTACTCCGGCGGACGGTGGTTCGGACGAAGATGGAGCTCATCGGAGAGGGCTGCAAGGTTCAAATTGACGAGGGGGTTAGAGTGCTAGGTGTGGAAGAGGGCTACGGACGAGGTTTGGGCGCCGGAGATGGCCTCACTAGAGTGAATCGAGCTGGAGGCCGAGGCGGGGCGAGGCGGCCGGAGCTGGGGGAGAAGACCTCCTCGAGGTCCCCCTAGTGGCCTGGCGGGGTGTTGGTGAGGAGTGGTGATGCTGCGTGCACGAGAGTGAGCTCGGGGCCCCTTTATATAGGCGGTCCGAGGCGGTTGCCGTGAACGAGGATCATCGGCGAGCGATTACGGTGGCGCAGTGCTCGGTCGGGGTGGTTAGGGGGTCGAGCGTCATCACGGGGGTTCAATGGGTCCGTTTTGGTGCTAAACTGGCCGGGGTTTGGGTGTTAAGGGCGAGCTCGACAGAACGGGGATGGCGCGGGCCCGTCGGCGGCGGAGAGCGCGTCCCATGCTTGCCGGCCACGGTGGCTGTGCCACGGGCATGCGCTGGCGTGCATGAGGCCACGCGGAGAGCCAGGAGGCTTTGGGCGGCGCTGAACGGCGTTCTGCCGTGGTGTGTCTCCTGTCGGCCGCCACGGGAGGTCCCGACGCTGCAGAAGACGCCGGCGAGGGCGGGCCAGCGAGCTACCGACGCCAGGTAGGCTCCACGCACGCGTGTGAAGCTTCAGACAAGAGGAAGAGGCGGCGAGGAACGTGCCAAGGGCACTGTGGCCGCGTGACTGAAACTGATGGACGAAGACGACACTGAAGACTGAACTTACTGAATTTGCAAAGGAACAGTGTAGCTCAGGTGTTCGACAGAATGAAAATGGCATCTAGGGATTTTTCCTTGAGCTGATACTTGGTGGAGTGGCTTCTCATTGCTCAAATAGGTTGCCTGAATTTTGGTGGAATTTTTGGAGTAGTGTAGATATGAATTTCATCAAATTTGGCAAATCTGGTCCAAACTTGCAGAGACTGAATTTTGAAAAATTTGAAAATAGAAGGAGTGGATCAAGATGGTTCTGAGTTGTGGGTACAAAGGACTATCCAGGGGAGTTGGTGTGAGGTCAAAACTCAAGTGAAAAAGAGTACTTGCTTTGAAAATCACTAAGGCTCCAAATAATTTTCAGAATTGATTTGAGAGGGACAATAATTAGAATAAAATCCAAAACTTGTTTGGATTAGTTGGGACAGAGAACTTAGGTTGATCAAAAGGTGTAGGGGAGATTTTGGAGGGTTTTACCACATGGGAACAATGCAAAGACAAGGGTGGTTCCAAGGTATGAAAATCCTCAAATTTTCATAGAGCTTCATTTTAAAAGAAAAAATAATTTAAACTCCCAAAAATAAATTTTGAGAGGGAACCAACAGAGAAGAAGTTTTCAAAAGATCAACCATCAAAGTTTGAAAAAATAAAATCCTTGCCAAGGCAAAGGAAGTTTTTAAGTGGAAGGCTTTTCTGAAAAAGAAAAATTTTAAAAAGCCTCTCCTCAAAAACCACAAAGTTTTTGATAAAAACCAAATAAAATTTTTGGAGTGTTACATACATGTTCCTATGACTATGAGATTATGCAACTCCCGTTTGTCGGAGGAACACTTTGTGTGCTACCAAACGTCACAACGTAACTGGGTGATTATAAAGGAGCTCTACAGGTGTCTCCAAAGGTAAATGTTGGGTTGGCGTATTTCGAGATTAGGATTTGTCACTCCGATTGTCGGAGAGGTATCTCTGGGCCCTCTCGATAATGCACATCACATAATCCTTGCAAGCATTGCAGCTAATGAGTTAGTTGCAAGATGATGTATTACGAAACGAGTAAAGAGACTTGCCGGTAATGAGATTGAACTAGGTATTGAGATACCGATGATCGAATCTCGGGCAAGTAACATACCGATGACAAAGGGAACAACGTATGTTGTTATGCAGTCTGACCGATAAAGATCTTCGTAGAATATGTGGGAGCCAATATGTGCATCCAGGTTCTGCTATTGGTTATTGACCGGAGACATGTCTCGGTCATGTCTACATTGTTCTCGAACCCGTAGGGTCCGCACGCTTAAGGTTTCGATGACAGTTATATTATGAGTTTATGAGTTTTGATGTACCGAAGGAGTTCAGAGTCCTGGATGAGATCAGGGACATGACGAAGAGTCTCAAAATGGTCGAGACATAAAGATTGATATATTGGAAGCCTATATTTGGATATCGGAAGTGTTCCGGGTGAAATCGGGATTTTACCGGAGTACCGAGAGGTTACCGGAACCCCCCGGGAGGTATATGGGCCTTAGTGGGCTTTAGTGGAAGAGAGGAGAGGTGGCCAGGGCTGGGCCGTGCGCCCCTCCCCCCCTAGTCCGAATAGGACAAGGAGAGGGGGGCGGTGCCCCCCTTCCTTCTCTCTCTCCTCTTTCCCCCTCCCGAATCCTATTCCAACTAGGAAAGGGGGGAATCCTACTCCCGGTGGGAGTAGGACTCCTCCTGGCGCACTCTCCTCCTGGCCGGCCGCACCCCCCCTTGATCCTTTATATACGGGGGCAGGGGGCACCCCTAGACACACAAGTTGATCCACGTGATCATTTTCTTAGCCGTGTGCGGTGCCCCCTTCCACCATAATCCTCGATAATATTGTAGCGGTGCTTAGGCGAAGCCCTGCGACGATAAAACATCAAGATCGTCACCATGCCGTCGTGCTGACGGAACTCTTCCCCGACGCTTTGCTGGATCGGAGTCCGGGGATCGTCATCGAGATGAACGTATGCTAAAACTCGGAGATGCCGTAGTTTCGGTGCTTGATCGATCGGGCCGTGAAGACGTACGACTACGTCAACCGCGTTGTGCTAACGCTTCCGCTGTCAGTCTACAAGGGTACGTAGATCACACTCTCCCCTCGTTGCTATACATCACCATGATCTTGCGTGTGCGTAGGAATTTTTTTGAAATTACTACGTTCCCCAACAATGGTATCAGAGCCTAGGTTTTATGTGTTGATGTTATATGCACGAGTAGAACACAGGTAAGTTGTGGGCAATATAAGTCATACTGCTTACCAGCATGTCATACTTTGGTTCGGCGGTATTGTTGGACGAAGCGGCCCGGATCGACATTACGCGTACGCTTACGCGAGACCGGTTCTCCCGACGTGCTTTGCACAAAGGTGGCTAGCGGGTGACAGTTTCTCCAACTTTAGTTGAACCGAGTGTGGCTATGCCCGGTCCTTGTGAAGGTTAAAACAGCACCAACTTGACAAACTATCGTTGTGGTTTTGATGCGTAGGTAAGATTGGTTCTTGCTTAAGCCCGTAGCAGCCACGTAAAACTTGCAACAACAAAGTAGAGGACGTCTAACTTGTTTTTGCAGGGCATGTTGTGATGTGATATGGTCAAGACATGATGCTAAATTTTATTGTATGAGATGATCATGTTTTGTAACCAAGTTATCGGCAACTGGCAGGAGCCATATGGTTGTCGCTTTATTGTATGCAATGCAATTGCGCTGTAATGCTTTACTTTTTCACTAAGCGGTAGAGATAGTCGTGGAAGCATAAGATTGGCGAGACGACAACGATACCACGATGGTGATCAAGGTGTCGCACCGGTGACGATGGTGATCACGATGGTGCTTCGAAGATGGAGATCACAAGCACAAGATGATGATGGCCATATCATATCACTTATATTGATTGCATGTGATGTTTATCTTTTATGCATCCTATCTTGCTTTGATTGATGGTAGCATTTTAAGATGATCTCTCACTAATTATCAAGAAGTGTTCTCCCTGAGTATGCACCATTGCGAAAGTTCTTCGTGCTAAGACACCACGTGATGATCGGGTGTGATAGGCTCTACGTTCAAATACAACGGGTGAAAAACAGTTGCACACACAGAATACTCAGGTTATACTTGACGAGCCAAGCATATACAGATATGGCCTCGGAACACAGAGACCGAAAGGTCGAGCGTGAATCATATAGTAGATATGATCAACATAGTGATGTTCACCAATGAAACTACTCCATCTCACGTGATGATCGGACATGGTTTAGTTGATTTGGATCACGTGATCACTTAGAGGATTAGAGGGATGTCTATCTAAGTGGGAGTTCTTAAGTACTATGATTAATTGAACTTAAATTTATCATGAACTTAGTCCTGGTAGTATTTTGCAAATCATGTTGTAGATCAATAGCTCGTGTTGTTGCTTCCCTGTGTTTATTTTGATATGTTCCTAGAGAAAATTGTGTTGAAATATGTTAGTAGAAATGATGTGGATTGGATCCGTGATCTGAGGTTTATCCTCATTGTTGCATAGAAGAATTATGTCCTTGATGCACCGCTAGGTGACAGACCTATTGCAGGAGCAGATGCAGACGTTATGAACATTTGGCTGGCTCAATATGATGGCTACTTGATAGTTTAGTGCACCATGCTTAACGGCTTAGAATCGGGACTTCAAAGACGTTATGAACGTCATGGACCATATGAGATGTTCCAGGAGTTGAAGTTAATATTTCAAGCAAATACCCGAGTTGAGATATATGAAGTCTCCAACAAGTTCTATAGCAAAAAAAAATGGAGGAGAATCGCTCAACTAGTGAGCATGTGCTCATATTGTCTGGGTACTACAATCGCTTGAATCAAGTGGGAGTTAATCTTCAAGATAAGATAGTGATTGACAGAATTCTCTAGTCACCATCACCAAGTTAGTAGAACTTCGTGATGAACTATAGTATGCAAGGGATAACGAAAATGACTCCCGAGCTTTTCATGATGATGAAATCGATGAAGGTAGAAATCAAGAAAGAGCATCAAGTGTTGATGGTTGATAAGATCACTAGTTTCAAGAAAAGGGGAAAGGAAAAAAGGGGAACTTCAAGATAAACAGCAAGCAAGTTGCTGCTCAAGTGAAGAAGCCCAAGTCTGGTCCTAATCCTGAGACTAAGTGCTTCTACTGCAAAGGGACTGGTCACTGTAAGCGGAACTACCCCAAGTGATTGGCGGATAAGAAGGATGGCAAAGTGAACATAAGTATATTTGATATAAATGTTATTGATGTGTACTTTACTAGTGTTTATAACAACCCCTCGGTATTTGATACTGGTTCAGTTGCTAAGATTAGTAACTCGAAACGGGAGTTGCAGAATAAACAGAGACTAGTTAAGGGTGAAGTGACGATGTGTGTTGGAAGTGGTTCCAAGATTGATATGATCATCATCGCACACTCCCTATACTTTTGGGATTAGTGTTGAACCTAAATAAGTGTTATTTTGTGTTTGTGTTGAGCATGAATATGATTTGATCATGTTTATTGTAATACGGTTATTCATTTAAGTAAGAGAATAAATTGTTGTTCTGTTTACATGAATAAAACCTTATATGGTTACACACCCAATGAAAATGGTTCATTGGATCTCGATCATAGTGATACACATATTCATAATATTGAAACCAAAAGATGCAAAGTTAATAATGATAGTGCAACTTATTTGTGACACTGCCGTTTAGGTCATATTGGTGTAAAGCGCATGAAGAAACTCCATGCTGATGGGATTTTGGAATCATTTGATTATGACTCACTTGGTGCTTGTGAACCATGCCTTATGGGCAAGATGACTAAAGACTCCGTTCTCCGGAACAATGGAGCGAGCAACAGATTTGTTGGAAATCATACATACTGATGTATGTGGTCCGATGAATATTAAAGCTCGCGACAAGTATCATTATTTTCTGACATTCACAGATGATTTGAGAAGATATGAGTATATCTACTTGATGAAACACAAGTCTGAAACATTTGAAAAGTTCAAAGAATTTCAGAGTGAAGTGGAGAATCATCGTAACAAAAATAAAAGTTTCTACAATATGATCACAGAAGTAAAATATTTGAGTTACGAGTTTGGCCTTCAGTTAAAAACAATGTGAAATAGTTTCACTACTCATGCCACCTGGAACACCACAGTGTAATGGTGTGTCCGAACGTCATAACCGTACTTTATTGGATATAGTACAATCTATGATGTTTCTTACCGATTTACCAATATCATTTTGGGATTATGCATTAGAGACAGCTGCATTCACGTTAAATAGGGCACCATCTAAATCCGTTGAGACGACACCGTATGAACTATGGTTTGGCAAGAAACCTAAGCTGTCGTTTTTTAAAGTTTGAGGTTGCAATGCTTATGTGAAAAAGTTTCAACCTGATAAGCTCAAACCCAAATCGGAGAAGTGTGTCTTCATAGGATACCCAAAAGAAAAATGTTGGGTACACCTTCTATCACAGATCCGAAGGCAAGATGTTTGTTGTTGAGAATGGATCCTTTCTAGAGAAGGAGTTTCTCTCGAAAGAAGTGAGTGGGAGGAAAGTAGAACTTGACGAGGTAACTGTACCTGCTCCCTTATTGGAAAGCAGTACATCACAGAAACCAGTTTCTGTGACAACTACACCAATTAGTGAGGAAGCTAATGATAATGATCATGAAACTTCAGAACAAGATACTACTGAACCTCGTAGATCAACCAGAGTAAGATTCGCGCCAGAGTGGTACGGTAATCCTGTTCTGGAAGTCATGCTACTAGATCATGATGAACCTACGAACTATGAAAAAGCGATGGTGAGCCCAGATTCCGCGAAATGGTTTAAGGCCATGAAATCTGAGATATGATCCATGTATGAGAACAAAGTATGGAGTTTGATGGATTTGCCCGATGATCGGCAAGCCATAGAAAATAAATGGATCTTCAAGAGGAAGACGGACGCTGATAGTAGTGTTACTACCTACAAAGCTAGACTTGTCGAAAAAGGTTTTTGACAAAGTTCAAGGTGTTGACTATGATGAAATTTTCTCACTTGTAGCGATGCTTAAGTCTGTCTAAATCATGTTAGCAATTGCCGCATTTTTTAATGAAATCTGGCAAATGGATAAACAAAACTACATTCCTTAATGGATTTAAAGAAGAGTTGTATATGATACAACCAGAAGGTTTTGTCAATCCTAAAGGTGCTAACAAAATATGCAAGCTCCAGTGATCCATCTATGGACTGGTGCAAGCATCTCGGAGTTGGAATATACGCTTTGATAAGTTGATCCAAGCATATAGTTTTATACAGACTTGCGGTGAAGCCTGTATTTAGAAGAAAGTGAGTGTGAGCACTACAGCATTTCTGATAAGTATATGTGTATGACATATTGTTGACCGGAAATAATGTAGAATTATTCTGCAAAGCATAAAGGAGTGTTTGAAAGGATTTTTTCAAAGAAAACCTCAGTGAATCTGCTTACATATTGAACATCAAGATCTATAGAGATAGATCAAGACGCTTGATAAGTTTTTTCAATGAGTACATACCTTGACAAGATTTTGAAGTAGTTCAAAATGGACCAGTCAAAGAAAGAATTCTTGCCTGTGTTACAAGGTGTGAAGTTGAGTAAGACTCAAAGCCCGACCACGGCAGAAAATAGAATGAGAATGAAAGTCATTCCCTATGCCTTGGCCATAGGTTCTATAAAGTATGCCATGCTGTGTACCAGACCTATTGTATACCCTACACTAATTTTGGCAAGGGAGTACAATAGTGATCTAGGAGTAGATCACTGAACAGCGGTCAAAATTATCCTTAGTGGAATAAGGATATGTTTCTCGATTATGGACATGAAAAAAAGGGTTCGTCGTAAAAGGGTTACGTCGATACAAGTTTTGGCACTGATCCGGATGACTCTTAGTATTCATCTAGATACATATTGAAAGTGGGAGCAATTAGCTAAAGTAGCTCCGTGCAGAGCATTGTAGACATAGAAAATTGCAAAATACTTACGGATCTGAATATGGCAGACCCGTTGACTAAACTTCTCTCACAGGAAAAACATGATCACACCTTAGTACTCTTTGGGTGTTAATCACATAGCAATGTGAACTAGATTACTGACTCTAGTAAACCCTTTGGGTGTTGGTCACATATCGATGTGAACTATGGGTGTTAACCACATAAAGATGTGAACTATTGATGTTAGATCACATGGCGATGTGAACTAGATTATTGACTCTAGTGCAAGTGGGAGACTAAAGGAAATATGCCCTAGAGGCAATAATAAAGTTATTATTTATTTCCTTATTTCATGATAAATGTTTATTATTCATGCTAGAATTGTATTAACCGGAAACATAATACATGTGTGAATACATAGACAAACAGAGTGTCACTAGTATGCCTCTACTTGACTAGCTCGTTAATCAAAGATGGTTATGTTTCCTAACCATAAACAAAGAGTTGTTATTTGATTAATGGGATCACATCATTAGGAGAATGATGTGATTGACATGACTCATTCCATTAGCTTAGCACCCGATCGTTTAGTATGTTGCTATTGCTTTCTTCATGACTTATACATATTCCTATGACTATGAGATTATGCAACTCCCGTTTGTCGGAGGAACACTTTGTGTGCTACCAAACGTCACAACGTAACTCGGTGATTATAAAGGAGCTCTACAGGTGTCTCCAAAGGTAAATGTTGGGTTGGCGTATTTCGAGATTAGGATTTGTCATTCCGATTGTCGGAGAGGTATCTCTGGGCCCTCTCGGTAATGCACATCACATAAGCCTTGCAAGCATTGCAACTAATGAGTTAGTTGCAAGATGATGTATTACGAAACGAGTAAAGAGACTTGCCGGTAACGAGATTGAACTAGGTATTAAGATACCAACGGTCGAATCTCGGGCAAGTAACATACCAATGACAATGGGAACAACGTATGTTGTTATGCGGTCTGACCGATAAAGATCTTCGTAGAATATGTGGGAGCTAATATGAGCATCCAGGTTCCGCTATTGGTTATTGACCGGAGACGTGTCTCGGTCATGTCTACATTGTTCTCGAACCCGTAGGGTCCGCACGCTTAAGGTTTCGATGACAGTTATATTATGAGTTTATGAGTTTTGATGTACCGAAGGAGTTCGGAGTCCCGGATGAGATCAGGGACATGACGAGGAGTCTCGAAATGGTCGAGACACAAAGATTGATATATTGGAAGCCTATATTTGGATATCGGAAGTGTTCCGGGTGAAATCGGGATTTTACCGGAGTACCGGGAGGTTACCGGAACCCCCCGGGAGGTATATGGGCCTTGTGGGCTTTAGTGGAAGAGAGGAGAGGTGGCTAGGGCTGGGCCGCGCGCCCCTCCCCCCTAGTCCAAATAAGACAAGGAGAGGGGGGCAGCGCCCCCCCCCCTTCCTTCTCTCTCTCCTCTTTCCCCCTCCCGAATCCTATTCCAACTAGGAAAGGGGGGAATCCTACTCCCGGTGGGAGTAGGACTCCTCCTGGCGCGCCCTCCTCCTGGCCGGCCGCACCCCCCCCCCCTTGATCCTTAATATACGGGGGCAGGGGGCACCCCTAGACACACAAGTTGATCCACATGATCGTTTTCTTAGCCGTGTGCGGTGCCCCCTTCCACCATAATCCTCGATAATATTGTAGCAGTGCTTAGGTGGAGCCCTGCGATGATAGAACATCAAGATCGTCACCACGCCATCGTGCTGAAGGAACTCTTCCCCGACGCTTTGCTGGATCGGAGTCCGGGGATCGTCATCGAGCTGAACGTGTGCTAAAACTCGGAGGTGCCGTAGTTTCGGTGCTTGATCGGTCGGGCCGTGAAGACATACGACTACATCAACCGCGTTGTGCTAACGCTTCTGCTGTCGGTCTACAAGGGTACGTAGATCACACTCTCCCCTCGTTGCTATACATCACCATGATCTTGCATGTGCGTAGGAATTTTTTTGAAATTACTACGTTCCCCAACACAATCATGTCGGGTGATCCCCGACAATATAATTTATCTCAGATGTAAGAAAACACAACCCATTACGTTGTCTTCCTTGTCCAACGTCAACTCTTTAGCATGTCATATTTTAATGAGTGCTCAAAATCATAAAAGATGTCCAGGATAGTGTATTTATATGTGAAGACCTCTCTTTCTTTATTACTTCTTATTAATTGCAACGATGACCAAAACTATGTTTGTCAACTCTCAACAACTTTTAATCATCATACTTTTTATATGTGAGCTCATTACTCTCCATAAGATCCATATGATCTCTTTTATTTCTGTTTATTCTTTCTCTTTTATTTTATTCACTCAAGATCATGGCAAAATAATCAAGCCCTTGACTCAACACTAATCTTTATTATATATAGCTCACGGACTCGATTACATAGAAGGATCATAAAGCAAAACTCACAACTAGATCATACTAAAAACTTTATTCTACTAGATCAAGACATTATCAAAAGGATCAAACTAGGAAAACGGTAAAGATAAAAGTTGTGATGGTGATATGATACCGGGGCACTCCCCCAAGCTTGGCAGTTGCCAAGGGGAGTGCCCATACCCATATACTCAGTTCTTCATTGTTGGTGAAGAAGTTGATGGTTTTGTTAATGGCGTAGGCTTGTCGTCCTTCTTCCAAGGCATAGGCTCGCCATCATAGAATGATGATCGAGTCTCCTGGAACCTCAAATCTGCAGCCAAACTCATCCTCTTGAATCTATATTCATACTCACAGTTTTGATTTTGCAGGTCATAGATCTGGGCTTGGAGGTGCTCGATTTTCTCATGAAGCTTGAAGATGGCCTCCCCAATGTCCTTGATGTCCAGCTTGTGGTTGTTGGTGTACTCCGTGATCATAATGTGATTGGAATCGAGTCCACGCTCCACCATCTCCTGACACTTGAAAACTTCTTGCTCCAATGCCTCGAACCTTGCCTCCGTGCTTCCGGTCTTCCTTGGTCCCTCAACATCACGGATGTGCAACAACCCCTCATGCATCTCAATGGTTTGAGGGTGTTGCAGCACTTCCGCGAGGTAGGGGTTGATGACCTTCTCGAAGAACTGGTCCTTGGGGGCACTTGAAGACGACATGATGACCTGGATCTGTCAGAAAAATAGCTCGAAAAAAAGAAAGGAGATTTTTGCGTGATACGATGGTCAAAACCTTTGGGAGATTATATAATGAATTTTTACCGACCAAAATACGTGGCGTGTAAGAAAACGGAGTCCGGAGAGCACACGAGGTGCCCACGAGGTAGGGGGCACGCCCTCCACCCTCGTGGAGCCCTCGTGTCCTTCCCGGACTGCTTCTTATTTTTCTAAATATTCCAAAACGGAAGAAAATTGCCATTAGAACTGTTTTGGAGTCGGTTTACTTACCGTACCACATACCTATTCCTTTTCGGAGTCTGAAATGTTCCGGAAAGTGTACTTTATGTATTCCTCCGGGGTTACGATTTCAATAACATTGGTTTCAACATTTATAGGATTACCTGAGATATAATGTTTGATTCTTTGAACGTTCACCACCTTCGGATTTGTGCCTTCGAAGTTGTTGATTTTTATGGCACCGGAAGGATAGACCTCCTCGATAACGTAAGGACCTTCCCATTTAGAGAGAAGTTTTCCTGCAAAAAATCTTAAACGAGAGTTGTATAATAATACATAATCACCTACATTAAACTCACGCTTTTGTATTCTTTTGTCATGCCATCTTTTGACTTTTTCTTTAAACAACTTGGCATTTTCATAGGCTTGGGTTCTCCATTCATCAAGTGAGCTAATGTCAAATAACCTATTCTCACCGGCAAGTTTGAAATCATAGTTGAGCTCTTTAATAGCCCAATAAGCCTTATGTTCTGTTTGAGAGGTAAGTGACATGCTTTTCCATAAACCATTTTATACAGATACATACCCATAGGATTTTTATATGCAGTTCTATAGGCCCATAATGCATCATCAAGTTTCTTGGACCAATTTTTTCTAGATCTATTAACAGTCTTTTGCAAAATTAATTTGAGTTCTCTATTACTCAATTCTACTTGACCACTAGACTGTGGGTGATAAGGAGAGGCAATTCTATGATTAACATCATATTTAGCAAGCATTTTACGGAAAGCACCAAGAATAAAATGTGAACCACCATCAGCCATTAAATATCTAGGGACTCCAAACCTTGGAAAAATAACTTCTTTAAGCATCTTAATAGAGGTGTTATGATCAACACTACTAGTTGGAATAGCTTCTACCCACTTAGTAACGTAATCAACAACAACTAAAATATGTGTATATCCATTAGAGGCAGGAAAAGGTCCCATATAATCAAAGCCCCAAACATCAAATGGTTCAATAACAAGTGAATAATTCATAGGCATTTCTTGACGTCTACTAATATTACCAATTCTTTGACATTCATCACAAGACAAGACAAACTTACGGGCATCCTTGAAGAGAGTAGGCCAATAAAAACCGGATTGCAATACCTTATGTGTAGTTCTATCTCCAGCGTGGTGTCCTCCATAAGCTTCGGAGTGACACTTGCGTAGGATCTGTTCCTGTTCATGATCAGGTACACAACGTCTAATAACACCATCTACTCCTTCTTTATAAAGATGTGGGTCATCCCAAAAGTAATGTCTCAAATCATAGAAGAACTTTTTTTTGTTGGTATGTGAAACTAGGTGGTATAAATTTAGCAACAATATAATTAGCATAATCATCATACCATGGAGCAGTACGAGAAGCATTTATGACATTTAATTGTTCATCAGGAAAGCTATCATCAATAGGTAGTGGGTCATCAAGAACATTCTCTAGCCTGGAATGAAATTTGGAACGGGTATACTTGACGATGACGATATGAATTCAGCTCCCTTTCTATCAATAATATGCAAATCAAATTCTTATAGCAAGAGAACCCATCTAATAAGTCTAGGTTTAGCATATTTCTTTTCCATAAGGTATTTAATAGTAGCATGATCCGTGTGAATAGTTACTTTAGAATCAACAATATAAGGTCTGAACTTATCACAAGCAATTACAACTGCTAAGAATTCTTTTTCAGTAGTTGCATAATTTATTTGAGCATTGTCTAGAGTTTTACTAGCATATTGAATAACATTTAATTTCTTATCAACTCTTTGCCCTAGAACAACACCTACAACATAATCACTAGCATCACACATAATTTCAAAGGGTAAATTCCAATCAGGTGGCTGAACAATAGGTGCAGATATCAATGCTTTCTTAAGTATTTCAAATGCTTCTACGCAATCATCATCAAAAACAAATGGTATATCTTTTTATAATAAATTAGTCAGAGGCCGAGAAATTTTTGAGAAGTCCTTAATGAACCTCCTATAAAAACCAGCATGACCAAGGAAACTTCTTATACCTTTGATGTCCTTGGGACATGGCATCTTTTCAATAGCATCAACCTTGGCTTTATCAACTCCAATACCTCTTTCAGAAACTTTATGCCCCAAGACAATACCTTCATTAACCATAAAGTGGCACTTCTCCCAATTCAAGACAAGGTTAGTTTCTTCACATCTCTGCAAAACTCGATCAATGTTGCTCAAGCAATCATCAAAAGAGGATCCATAGACGGAGAAATCATCCATGAAAACCTCACAAATCTTTCCACAAAAGTTAGAGAATATAGCCATCATTCATCTTTGGAAGGTAGCAGGTGCATTACATAAACCAAAAGGCATACGTCTATAAGAAAAAGTACCGAACGGGCAAGTAAAAGTGGTCTTAGATTGATCATCAACTGACACAAGTATTTGAGAGAAACCAGAATAACCATCTAGAAAGCAAAAATGTGTATGTTTGGATAATCTTTCTAGCATTTGATCAATAAAAGGTAAGGGGTAATGATATTTTTTAGTAGCCTTATTTAATTTGCGGAAATCAATTACCATCCTATAACTTGTAATAATTCTTTGAGGAATCAATTCATGTTTATCATTAGGAACGACAGTAATACCTCCCTTTTTAGGGACACAATGGACAGGGCTTGCCCACTGACTATCAGCAACGGGATAAATAATACCTACCTCCAGAAGTTTTAGTATTTCCTTTCTTACCACTTCTTTCATCTTAGGATTCAGCTGTCGTTGGTGATCACAAACTGGTTTGGCATCTTTCTCCAAATTTATTTTATATTGACATAGACTGGGACTAATTCCCTTAAGATCATCAAGAGTATATCCAATAGCAGCGCGGTGCTTCCTCAAAGTTTTCAATAATCTCTCTTCTTCATGCTCTGAAAGGTTAGCACTAATAATAACAGGATATATCTTCTTTTCATCAAGATAAGCATATTTAAGAGTATCAGGTAACGGTTTGAGCTCAAACACGGGATCACCCTTGGGTGGAGGAGGATCCCCTAGGATTTCAACAGGCAAATTGTGTTTCAGGATGGGTTCCTGTTTAAAGAATACTTCATCTATTTCCCTTCTTTCATTCATAAACATATCATTTTCATGGTCTAGCAAATATTGTTCTAAAGGATCACTAGGAGGTATGACAATAGAAGCAAGACCAATAATTTCATCTTTACTAGGCAATTCGTCTTCACGGTGTTGTCTACGAAATTTAGAGAAATTAAATTCATGAGACATATCACCTAAACCAATAGTAACAACATCCTTTTCACAATCTATCTTAGCATTAACTGTGTTCAAGAAGGGTCTACCAAATATTATGGGACAAAAGCTATCTTGTGGGGAACAAAGAACAAGAAAATCAGCAGGATAATTAGTTTTCCCACACAAGACTTCAACATCTCTAACAATTCCAATTGGTGAAATAGTATCTCTATTGGCAAGTTTAATTGTGACATCAATATCTTCTATCTCAGCAGGTGCAATATCATACATAATTTCTTTGTATAAGTCATGAGGTATAGCACTAGCACTGGCACCCATATCGCATAAGCCATGATAACAATGATCTCCTATTTTAACAGAAATAACAGGCATGCCTACCACAGGTATATGTTTATCTTTAGCACAAGGTTTAGCAATTCTAGCAGTTTTATCATGGAAATGAATAACATGCCCATCAATATTATCAGATAAGAGATCTTTAACAATAGCAATATTAGGTTCAACTTTAATTTGCTCAGGAGGTGTATAGGTTCTAATATTGCTTTTACGAACCACAGTTCAAGCTTTAGCATGATCTTTTATCCTAATAGGAAAAGGTGGTTTCTCAACATAAGCAGTAGGAACAATAGGATCATTATAAGTGACAGTCTTTTCTTCAACTTTAATAGGTGCAGATACTTTTACTTCTATGGGAGCATGATATTTAAACCACTTCTTCTTAGGGAGATCGATATGAGCAGCAAAAGATTCACAGAAAGAGGCTACTATCTCAGAGTCAAGTCCATATTTAGTGATAAATTTACGGAAAACATCGGTATCCATAAAAGATTTAACACAAACATACTTAGGTGTCATACCTGACTCCTTACCTTCGTCGAGGTCCCAATCTTCAGAGTTGCATTTAATTCTTTCCAATAAATCCCATTTGAATTCAATAGTCTTCATCATAAAAGAGCCAGCACAAGAAGTATCGAGCATGGTGCGATTGTTATCAGAAAGCCGAGCATAAAAATTTTGAATAATCATTTCTCTTGAGAGCTCATGATTGGGGCATGAATATAACATTGATTTAAGCCTCCCCCAAGCTTGAGCGATGCTTTCTCCTTCGTGAGGCCAGAAATTATATATATAATTCTGATCACGATGAACAAGATGCATAGGATAAAACTTCTGATGAAATTCCAGTTTCAATCGTTTGTAGTTCCATGACCCCGTATCATCACATAGCTTATACCATGTCAATGCATCTCCCTTCAAAGATAAAGGGAAGACCTTCTTCTTAATAACATCTCCGGGTACACCTGCAAGCTTAAATAATCCACAAACTTCATCCACATATATTAGGTGCTCATCAGGATGCTTTGTTCCATCTCCTGCAAAAGGATTAGCTAGCAGTTTTTCTAACATACCCGAAGGAATTTCAAAGCAGACATTTTCATTTTCAGTAGGTTCAGTAGGTTGAGGAGCAACTCTTTGCTCTAATGGTCGAGGTGAAGATACCCCGAACAAAAACAAGCCCCTTAGAGGATTACTTTCCCTAGTAACAAGTGACGGTGAATTTCAGCACACTATATAAATTTTTCCTTACCAAATTCCACCTACCAATAACGCTTCACTCCCCGGCAACGGCGCCAGAAAAGAGTCTTGATGACCCACAAGTATAGGGGATCTATCGTAGTCCTTTCGATAAGTAAGAGCGTCGAACCCAACGAGGAGCAGAAGGAAATGATAAGCGGTTTCCAGTAAGGTATTCTCTACAAGCACTGAAATTGTAGGTAACAGATAGTTTTGTGATAAGATAATTGGTAACGAGCAACAAGTACCAAAAGTAAATAAAGTGCAGCAAGGTGGCCCAATCCTTTTTGTAGCAAAGGACAAGCCTGGACAAACTCTTATATGATGTAAAGCGCTCCCGAGGACACATGGGAATATCGTCAAGCTAGTGTTCATCACGTTCATATGATCCGCGTTCGATACTTTGATAATTTGGTATGTGGGTGGACCGGTGCTTGGGTGTTGTCCTTACTTGGACAAGCATCCCACTTATGATTAACCTCTATTGCAAGCATCCGCAACTACAACAAAAGTATTAAGGTAAACCTAACCATAGCATGAAACATGTGGATCCAAATCAGCCCCTTACGAAGCAACGGATAAACTAGGGTTTAAGCTTCTGTCACTCTAGCAACCCATCATCTACTTATTACTTCCCAATGCCTTCCTCTAGGCCCAAATAATGGTGAAGTGTCATGCAGTCGACGTTCACATAACACCACTGGAGGAGAGACAACATACATCTCATCAAAATATCGAACGAATACCAAATTCACATGACTACTAATAGCAAGACTTCTCCCATGTCCTCAGGAACAAACGAAACTACTCACAAAGCATATTCATGTTCATAATCAGAGGGGTATTATATGCATATAGGATCTGAACATATGATCTTCCACCAAGTAAACCAACTAGCATCAACTACAAGGAGTAATTAATACTACTAGCAACCCACATGTACCAATCCCGGACTTAGAGACAAGAATTGGATACAAGACATGAACTAGGGTTTGAGAGGAGATGGTGCTGGTGCAGATGTTGATGGAGATTGACCCCCTCCCGATGAGAGGATCGTTGGTGATGACGATGGCGATGATTTCCCCTCCCAGAGGGAAGTTTCCCCGGCAGAACAGCTCCGCCGGAGCCCTAGATTGGTTCTGCCAAGATTCCGCCTCGTGGCGGCGGAGTCTCGTCCGGAAAGATGGCTTATGATTTTTTCCTCATCGAAAGACTCCATATAGCAGAAGATGGGCATCGGAGGGCCACCAGGGGGGCACGAGGTAGGGGGCGTGCCCCCCACCCTCGTGGGCAGGGTGTGGCCCCCCTCTGGAACTTCTTGCGCTCATTATTTATTATATATTCTGAAAATGACTTCCGTGAAGTTTTAGGACTTTTGGAGCTGTGCAAAATAGGTCTCTAATATTTTCTCCTTTTCCAGTCCAGGATCCCAGCTGCCGGCATTCTCCCTCTTTATGTAAACCTTGTAAAATAAGAGAGAATAGGCATAAGTATTGTGACATAATGTGTAATAACAGCCCATAATGCAATAAATATCAATATAAAAGCATGATGCAAAATGGGCGTATCACCTCCCATGCTGCCGAAGTCTCTGGGCTGAGGCAGTGGCTGGAGCGGACCGAGAACGAGCTCGGTGAGGTTAAGGTTCGGCTCCAGGAGAAGCAAGGTGAGTGATGACTTGCTGTGTGTTTTAGAAAGGATGGGCGTTGTATATTGACCATTGTGTCGTAATATGTGTGGGAACCGAGACCGAGGTCGAGGCCCTGAAGAAGGCCCTGGGCGAGGCCGTGGAGAAGGCTCTCCAGCAGCAAGCCACCCGTAAGAAGTCCAAGGCCCGGGTCAAAGAGATCCAGCAGGAGCTCCAGGATGCGGTCAAGAAGTGTGAGGCCTTGGAGCATGATGCATCGGTTCAAGGGACCGAACTCGCCAGAGCTTGTCAGAGTGCAGAGACCGCACGAAATGAGGCCCAGGCTGCCCTCCAGGAGATCCAGGAGGCCAAGAAGATCACGGCGGGTAAGGAATTTAAGATGCAAAGCAAGTATGCGGAGAAGCGGTACCTTTTACTAACCCGGATTTACCACGCAGTGTATCAGAGGTCGCGGAGTTCTACCAAGCCGAAGGAGGGGGTTCTACGGAGAAGCTATTCTGGTCGCAGTATGCGGCGCCAAAGCATCCCGTATCCTTCACCGATCAGCTGAAACAGCTGGTGGAGCTGCATAGGATGGCCGAACTAGCCATGAGGGATTTCATAATCCGGCTATGGCCATCCGAAGCTATGCCAAGCAGCTACTTCGGACTCGTGAGGCGGATCGTGAACGCCTGTCCTCAGCTGGATGTCATCAAGCGCTCGGCCTGCATTGAAGGTGCATGCATGGCCTTCGCCCGTTGCAAGATGTGGTGGGCAAAGATGGACGCCGTCGAGGTGAACAGAGGGCCGCCGGAGGGCAAGGAACACCACACACCCGAATGGTATTTTGCGAATGTCCTGGAGGGTTCTCGCCTTGCGGCCGCACAATGCTCGCAGGACATTGTATTTGAATAAATGTATTTGTGTTACCTTTGCCTTTTATTAGAAGAAACAAAGCTTGTTTTGTAATGTAATGTTGTTATGCTTTGAATTGTTTCCTCCTGTGCGGCCGTATTGTATGTAATCTGAGGGTTGGCCAGTCGTCGGCTTCTGCCCTCATGTAGGTAGTACGGAGGTGTTCGGGATGGAATCTAAACAATCTTGATCCAATTATATGGTCCTTGAAGGAGTTGTTTAGCACAACGAACAAGGCAATCAGACTGTACAACTTAAACGCCCTCACTTAGCCATAGGAGTTTTATAATAAAGCGTAGGTGCGGCCCCTGGTTCGAACCAGGGTGCTGTCAACATCTAATCAGGAAGTGCCGATCTTTCGCATAATGCAGAAAAAATCTCCAGCGATTTGTGACCCTCGAACAGCTGACCGGCTCTCGCCGTACCATCACAGTCAGTTTTCGGCTTTCTCTACTGAGGTGCTCATCTGGTCAAGGCCAGGGCACAATCGCAGTAGTTCTCCCTTTACTACCCTAGCCGATTTAGCGGAACGTAGGGTAGCAAGCACAAGAGCCGGGCAACCCAACTATTGACCAAAGACATGATTCGGAGCCAATGCATATAATGCTAAATTCAGGGTGCCGAACTTATCTTTAGGGATTGTTCGAACTTTGTTGCCGTATCGTGGGGCAATGGGGAGCCCCTGGCAAATATGAAACGTACCAGAGTGTATGGCCGCTAAGTAATATAAAGGAAAACAGAGGGAGAACAAAGATAGGGTTCAGAGCCCTTGAAGTTGGATCATGAACTGTTTCCCTTATAATTGGGTTAATGCGTCCAAGCGCATTGGTACAAAATAATGCAACAAGCAACCGGCTATTTGACATGCCATACCCGAAGGCGGACTGCACGTGGGTCCTGAAAAACGGTTAGCCTCTAGGGCTTCCCGTGTACGCATGTGCTCCGTGTCAATCCGGTGTGTTTGTCCTTTGACGGGATCGTTAATCAGGCCGTCGAAGGAGGCCCCCATAGGAGAAACCTGAAACAAGGGAAAAGAATATAGTAAAGTTATATGTGTGTCCGGGATCGGTCTGGCCGAACCGTGGATCCTGGGATAGCTTGTGCCTCCTTCGATGCCCATGGAATTTTGAGTGCGTAGTTATGGACGCGTGGTATGAATGCCACTACCTCATCGGGATTGGGACAGAGGCTGAATTGCTAATCAAGCTCTTGACGAGCCACGCTGTCCTGTTGCAGTATAGTCTGGACCCTCTTAATGATGTCCAGGGGCTCGGTAGCCAGACTATGATGCTGCTTGAGAAAGCCGCTTTGTACCTCTGCTGCTAGGGCGGTGTGCTCCTCTGTTCAGAGGGAGCGTTCTGTGTTTCCGTTGACTGTTATGACGCCGCGCGGACCGGGCATCTTCAGCCTGAGATAATCATAGTGTGGCACCGTTGAATCTAGCAAATGCGGTTCGTCCGAGTAGTGCGTGGTAGCCGCTGCGGAAGGGGACGATATCGCTTCGGAAGTTGTCCGGGGAACCGAAGACCACCTCCAGCATGCTTGAGCCCGTGAAGCGGGCCTCAATGCCTGGTATGACTCCTTTAAAGGTAGTCTTTGTGGGTTTGATTCGTGAGGGATTAATGCCCATCTTTCGCATTGTATCCTGATAGAGCAGGTTGAGGCTGCTACCTCTGTCCATTAGGACTCGTGTTAGGTGAAATCCGTCGATGATTGGGTCGACGGCCAGTGCGGCTGAACCGCCATGCCGGATACTAGTTGGGTGATCTCGACGGTCGAAGGTGATCGAGAACGACGACCACGGATGGAATTTGGGGCGACTGGCTCTACCGTGTATACGTCCCTAAGTGCTCGCTTGCGCTCCCTTATGGGGATGTGTGTAGCGTATATCATGTTCACCGTTTTGACTTGAGGGGGAAATTTCTTCTGCCCTCTGGTGTTCGGCTGCCGGGGCTCTTCGTCCTCATCCTCACTTTGTGATCCCTTTTCTTTGTTTTCGGCATTTAACTTGCCAGCCTTTTTGAAAACCCAACAGTCTCTGTTGGTGTGATTGGCTTATTTGTCTGGGGTACCATGTATCTGGCATGGACGATCGAGTATGCAATCCAGGTTGGATGGTCCCTCGCCGCTCCTTTTGTATGGCTTCTTTCGCTGTCCGGACTTGGAGTCGCTGAATCCGGCATTAACGGTGGTGTCATCCGTGTTGTCGCCATTGCTTCGGCGTTTGTGTCTGTTGCACCAAATCTTTCCGGAGCTGTTCTTGGCCTCGGAGGGGCCTGTCTCGCTGGCTGTGTTTTTGCTATGAGCCAGCCAGCTTTCCTCACCAGCACAAAAGCGGGTCATGAGTGTCGTAAGGGCTGCCATGGACTTCGGCTTTTCTTGGCCGAGGTGGCGTGCTAGCCATTCGTAACGGATGTTGTGTTTAAAGGCCGCTAGGGCTTCGACATCCGGACAGTCAATGATCTGGTTCTTTTTGGTTAGGAACCTAGTCCAGAATTTTCTGGCTGATTCTCCGGGTTGTTGAACTATGTGGCTTAAGTCATCGACATCGGGTAGACGGACATATGTACCTTGGAAGTTGTCAAGAAAGGCCTCTTTCAAGTCCTCCCAGCTGCTGATGGAATTCTCGGGCAGGCTATTCAACCAGTGTCTAGCTGGCCCTTTGAGTTTCAGTGGGAGGTATTTGATGGCGTGGAGGTCGTCTCCACGGGCCATGTGGATGTGGAGAATAAAGTCCTCAATCCATACTGCGGGGGCGGTTGTTCCGTCGTATGATTCAATATTGACGGGTTTGAACCCCTCGGGGAATTCGTGATCCAGCACCTCATCTGTGAAGCAGAGAGGGTGTGCAGCACCTCTATATCGGGCCGCATCACGGCGCACCTCTGATGGAGTGCATCTGCGGTTATCGGCCCGGGTGTGACTAGGTTTGTCACGCCTGAATAGGTAGTCGTCATCCCGAGTCAGGAAGCGTCCTCGCGCTCCGTAGATTGATCTGGTGTGTTCTGCTCTACTGTCCAGCTCCTGCCGAAGGTCGTATGTATGGTCCCGAGCTGTTTTGTCCCTGTTTTTGCGAGGTGGTGGGGCGGGCTGTTATTCGGCCTGAGTTGTCATTTTATCCCGACCGCGGGGTGGTCGGTCTGCCGCACTATCCCGACCGCGTGGTGGTCGGTCCGCATTGCGTGGGGGAGGCATGGGATTTGGTGCTTCCTCATCGAACTGAGGTAGCAGTCTACGCTTTGGGTAACTCTTGGCTGGGCACTTGAGGCCATATTCTTCGGCTGCCAGGACATCAGTCCACCTATCAATGAGCAGGTCTTGATTAGCTTGAAGTTGCTGCTGCTTTTTCTTCGGGCTTCTTGCAGTGGCTATTAGCTGGCGCTTGAAGCGCTCCTGCTCGAGGGGTGCCTCAGGCACGATGAAGTCCTCATTGCCGAGGCTCTCATCATCCTCGGAGACTGGACGATAACTATCATCGTCTGGGTCATTGGGCATGGTCTGATTATCAGGGTTATCTTGCTCGTTGTCTTGTTCCTCCTGTTCGGATGCAGCCCCGACAGGGTCTTCATTGTTTTCATCGTCGCCCGGAGTACTATTCTCCCCGGTGCCAGTATTTCCGTCATTTGAGCAACGAGGCTTAGAGCGGCGTTTAGGGCGCCGGCGCTTGGACTCTGTCTCAGAAGTTTATTCGCAACTGGATATCCTTTGTCATCGTCGCTAGCTTTTTTAGGTGTGTTGACCATGTACACATCATACGAAGAGGTGGCCATCCAACGTCCAGTAAATGGCAGGTTTTGGCCTTGCTCCTGATCGGCATCGTCGTCCATACCGTCGATATCTTCGGAGTCGTAATCGAGCACGTCGGTTAAGTCATCAACAGTGGCTATGAAGTGGGTGGCGGGTGGGAAACAAAGTTTCCCATCGTCAGCCTCTGGCTCGAACCGAACATAGTTTGGCTGTGAGTCCTTTTCCAAGGACAAGTTCTTTAAAGAGTTTAGCACATCACCCAAAGGTGAGTGCTGGAAGAAGTCTGCGGTGCTAAATTCGAAAATCGATAACTCATCCAGCTCGGTCTCCGCAGGCGTACATGGTCCGGAACTTATAGCCGGAGACGAACCTGGAGTTCCATTGACGCGGATATTGCGACGTGCCGAGTCCGTGTGCGGCTCCAACGACGCAGTCTCTGTGGCTTCGGACACCACGATCTGCTCTAGTTCTAAGGCCGTTGCAGCAACAGGGACCATCTCCTGGATGTGATCTGAGGACAGATTTAAGTCATGTTCCTCGGAGCGAGGGGGAGAGATTGTCGCGGTCTCAAATCCATTGAAGATAAAGTCTCCACGGATATCCGCGGCGTAGTTCAAGCTTCCAAATCTGACTTGGTGGCCAGGGGCGTAGCTATCGATCTGCTCGGACAGCGTCACTATAGTCGATTGGAGGGGCCATCGAACCTTTCGTCGACGGCACAGTGGAACTCTCAATGAAAGCACCAATGTCGGTGTCAAAACCGGCGGATCTCGGGTAGGGGGTCCCGAACTGTGCGTCTAGGATCTATGGTAACAGGAGATAGGGGACACAATGTTTACCCAGGTTCGGGCCCTCTCTATGGAGGTAATACCCTACGTCCTGCTTGATTGATATTGATGAATATGAGTGTTACAAGAGATGATCTACCACGAGATCGTAATGGCTAAACCCTAGAAGACTAGCCTGTATGACTATGGTAATGAGTATATCCTTTCCGGACTAACCCCTCCAGTTTATATAGACACCGGGGGGATCTAGGGTTTACATAGAGTCGGTTACATGAGAAGGAATCTTCATAGTCGGTCGCCAAGCTTGCCTTCCATGCCAAGGAGAGTCCAATCCGGACATAGGTACAGTCTTCGGTCTTCATATCTTCACAGCCCATCAGTCCGGCCCATGGATAACAGGCCGGACGCCCGAGGACCCCTCAGTCCAGGACTCCCTCAAATCTGTTACAAGGTGCAAAGTTGAGTAAACTCAAAACCCAACCACCGCAGAATATATAGAGAGAATGGAAGTCATTCCCTATGCCTCAGGCATAGGTTCTATAAATTATGCTATGCTGTGTACCAGACCGATTGTGTACCTTACCATGAGTTTGGCAAGGGGGTACGATAGTGATCCAGGAGTGGACCATTGGACAGCGGTCAAAGTTATCCTTAGTTACCTAAGAGGACTAAGGAAATATTTCTCGGTTATGGAGGTGATAAAGAGTTCAACGTAAAGAGTTATGTCGATGCAATCCTTGACACTAATCCAGATGACTCTGAGTCTCGATCTGGATACATATTGAAAGTGGGAGAAATTAGCTAGAGTAGCTCTATGCAGAGCATTGTAGACATATATATTTGCAAAATACATACAGATCTGAATGTGGCAGGCCCGGTGACTAAACATCTCTCACAAGCAAAACATGATCACACCTTAGTACTCTTTGGGTGTTAATCACATGGCGATGTGAACTAGATTACTGGCTCTAGTAAACCCTTCACGTGTTGGTCACATAGCGATGTGAGATATGGGTGTTAATCACATGGTGATGTGAATTATTGGTGTTAAATCACATGGTGATGTAAACTAGATTATTAACTCTAGTGCAAGTGGGAGACTAAAGGAAATATGCCCCAGAGGCAATAATAAAGTTGTTATTTATATGTCCTTATATCATGACAAATGTTTATTATTCATGCTAGAATTGTATTAATCGGAAACTCGATACATGTGTGGATACATAGACAAAACACAGTGTCCCTAGTAAGCCTCTACTAGACTAGCTCGTTAATCAACGATGGTTAAGTTTCCTAGCCATTGACATGTGTTGTCATTTGATGAACGGGATCACATCATTAGGAGAATGATGTGATGGACAAGACCCATCCGTTAGCTTAGCATAATGATCGTTAAAGTTTTATTGCTATTGCTTTCTTCCTGACTTATACATATTCCTTTTGACTTTGAGATTATGCAACTCCCGGATACTGGAGGAATACCTTGTGTGCTATCAAACGTCACAATGTAACTGGGTGATTATAAAGATGCTCTATAGGTATCTCCGAATGTGTTTGTTGGGTTGGCATAGGTCGAGATTAGGATTTGTCACTCCGAGTATCGGAGAGGTGTCTCTGGGCCCTCTCTGTAATGCACATCATAATAAGCCTTGCAAGCAATATGACTAATGAGTTAGTTGCGGGATGATGCATTACGGAACGAGTAAAGAGACATGCCGGTAACAATATTGAAGTAGGTATGGAGATACCGACAATCGAATCTCGGGCAAGTAACATACCAATGACAAAGGGAATAACGTATGTTGTCATAACGGTTTGACCGATAAAGATCTTTGTAAAATATGTGGGAGCCAATATGATCATCTAGGTTCCGCTCTTGGTTATTGACCGGAGAGGTGTCTCGGTCATGTCTACATAGTTCTTGAACCCGTAGGGTCCGCACACTTAACGTTCGATGACAATTTGTATTATATGAGTTATGTGATTTGGTGACCGAATGTTGTTTGGAGTCCCGAATGAGACCACGGACATGAGGAGGAGTCTCGAAATGGTCTAGAGGTAAAGATTCATATATAGGACGATAGTATTTGGACACCGGAAGTGTTCCGGGGGTACCGGGTACGTATCGGGTCACTGGAAGGGGTTCCGGGCAACCCTCGACAAACTACATGGGCCTTAATGGGCGAAGAGGGGGACAGACCAGCCCCTAAGGGGCTGGTGCGCCCTTTCCATATGGGCTGGCCAAATTGGAGTAGAAAAGGGGAAGGAGGAAAGAAATAAGGGAATAGGATTCCCCCTTCCCCCTCTTCCCTTCCTACTCCGAATAGGAATATGAAAGGGGGAGGCCGAATTGGGAGGATCCCAAGTAGGATTCCTCCTACTTGGGGTGCCTCCTTGGCTGCCTCTCCTTCCCTCAAACCTATATATATGAGGGGGGCACCGCTAGAACACACATCAACAGTTGTTAGCCATGTCTGGCGCCCCCCCCCCCCCCCTCCACAGTTTACGCCTCCGGCCATATTCACGTAGTGCTTAGGCGAAACCCTGCACGGATCACTTCACCATCACCATCGCCATGCCGTCGTGCTGACGAAACTCTCCCTCGACACTTTGCTGGATCAAGAGTTCGAGGGACGTCATCAAGCTGAACGTGTGTAGAACTCGAAGGTGTCGTACGTTCGATACTTGATCGGTTGAATCGAGAAGACGTTCGACTACATCAACCGCGTTAAACTAACGCTTCCGCTTTCGGTCTACGGGGGTACGTGGACACACACCCCCCCTCTCGTTGTCATGCATCTCCTAGATAGATCTTGCGTGATCGTAGGAATTTTTTTGAAATTGCATGCTACGTTCACCAACACAATCAATGAAGCCAAGCATAGCTAAAAACCCACGGGCTTTGTTCATCTTCAAAAGCGTCTCCTGTCCTCAACATTGGGTGATCTCAAAGACTCTGGCCCAAACACTTCTGCCACCACCTTTGCAAATTGTTTAACAAAAAAGATTGAAGTGCTCTCTGCCATTGCCAAGTTATCACAATGTGGCAGTAACCTTCTGCCCATTGTTGTGTCCAAGAAATCTGGCGCAATACCTCCTCTACTCGAAGGACTGATCATGTTGCTTCACACAATTGCAAATGTAAAGAAACAAATTCCAAGACATCCTAAACTGGTGTTGAAATTACCGCTCTGAATACATCGATTTGAACCAAAATTGTTGTGCATCGATCTAGTGTGAGCCTCTTGCCGATCTCTCCATAAGAAGTCATGAACATAAACGGAACCGCCATGCTTCAGTCTCTTCCTGTGCATCATCATGAACAAAGTAATATCTTCCTGCTCGGTCATGTCATATTACTCATCCGGCGAGGAATCATCCCAAAGAGAGGAGTCACATAAACGCATCTACAGTACAAGGCAAAATAGCTCGATGCCAGAATGATAAAAAGCTTAACACCTCTTATTTGACTTTTTCAATATTTTGAAATAAGAAAAAGATCTAAATATAAAATGCAAAGGCCGTCTTATTGAAAACCTTAATCATCACATCCCCTCTCTCCCACTTCACACGATCGAAACACATTGTTCTTATAGAGAGAAAGGCCCTTTCCCATCTTCTTAAACTGAAATGAAGGGGGTGCCCCGGGAAGAGATCCAATGAAGAATCTCTGTCATTAAACTACTTCTTCGTGCATGACAAAAAAGTGAGAAGGAATTTTGTTATCTTGTAGAAATCTGGCCGAACACCTTGTGTGCGAGGAGAAGGGAGTCGGCCGCCTGCTCGTCGAAGCCTAGATGGTTGCCGCGTCAGGGCTAATGCGTACGAAGAGCCTCCTTAGTGTCGAGAGGTCGAGCTTGCGGCGAAAAATCGGCAACACCGTGATATTGACGTTAATGAGGACATGACTACCTTGGATACAACCAAAAATATTACATACATGCATATTTATGAGGTGATTTCTAACACAAACTATGCAATAATTTATTTATGTTATTTATGAGGTCGGACCGTACGCAAGCGGGAGCGGGGCTGCCCTTTTTGATTACTCAATCACTAAACAGTGAGGAGTTGGCTAAGGATGATCCTGGCAGCTATTTTTTCAGTACAAGGAATCATCATGCTAGCGTGTTCTTCTGGCCGTAGTAATTGATAAGAGTAATTTCTGACATGTATGCTATAGTCTGTACCAGTAGCTTAGTTAGTTATAGGGTATCAAATGAATAAGAGGAAAAATTGTAACTGACAATGTGGTATAAGTGGGCATCAGATATCAAATTATGATGCCAAATATTAAACAGAGCAAAATTCTATCTACGAAACTCTATGAACTGATAACTGTCAAACTTCAGAGCAAATGACTTGTCGGAAATCTGAAACATCCCATCAGTGATAACCGGAAGCAGCATGGACCTGGAGCACATAACTAGAAATAGTTGGCACTCCACCAAAACAAACATAGTTGAGCAGAATACACAAAACAGTATCGATCAGCACAAAAGGATTAATGCTCATGTCGTCAATTACAAATTGTGGTATGAGCAACAAATACCAAATTATGATATCAAATGCTAGGCAGATCGAAAAATTATAATGGCAACTTTAGAACAAAGGAGCTATTGAAAGTTTAGAACATCCGATCGGTGATAACTGAAAGCAGCCCTGACATTAACACAGAATTAAAAATAGTTATAGTTCACTAAAATTGCATAATGAGGCAGAATATTTCGCAGAGAGTTTCGATTGGCACAAAAGGGTCCATGCTCACGGCACCCAGTTGTAGGCGCAATCTTTTCCCTGCTCTGAAGTTAATCATCATCACCACCAATGTCTAATTCTTCCATCGCAGAATCACTCTCAAACCCTTGCCTAGCATTATGAAACGAAGAACTAGATCTAAACACAATAGTACGAGCTAGACTTAAGAATGCAAGTTTTCAGGACTCAGCCGCAGAAATCATCAACTCAGAGGTCGCCTGTGAGCAGCTTCCGGCCAACCTCGAAGGAGACGAAAGCGTCGATGCAGGCGTACTTGATCTGGTCGTAGGAGAGGCAGTAGGCGTCCCACGGGCCCATCCTCACCCTCTGTGGCTTCTGAAGGTTGGCTCCCATGACGGTGCGCGCCACGGCCTGCAGTCCGGCCTGGCGGAGCTCCGGCATTTGCATCCCCTCCGCCGCGAGGCCACGCAGGTCGACCGCGTTGGCCACCGCGAGGCTGTGGTCGTCGCTGAGCCGCTCGACGTCCTCCTGCACGCCGACGCCGACAAAGCGGAGGTTGGGGTCGGCGAGGAAGCCCGACAGAGCCTGGGGGACGAAGTCGGCGTGGAGGAGCTGGAAGATGAGGCAGCGGCGGCCGACGCAGAGCTGCAGGAGCGCGACGGGGTTCTGGGAGGGGCCGTAGCTGGGGCGCCACTCGACGTCGATCCCGACGACGAGGTCGCCGAGGACTGAGCGGATCTCCTGGAGCCAGCCCTCCACGGTCGCGCCGGAGTTGGTCACGGTGGTGACGATCACGTCCGGCCCGAAGGTCACGTCGGTGACGAAGGTGTCGGTGGCCATCGGATGATGGATCGCTCCTCGGTTCTGGGCTAGCTGGCGGGCTGGCGCTCCTTCCGCCCGCAGACGACGAGGAAATTGCACAAACCACCTACTTTTGGGGCTAGTTTTGCATAGAGCACCTACTTTACAGATTTGTTGCACAAAACATCATATATTAAGGTAATTCGTTGCAACTAGGTCTAATCCACCATTTGGATGTGTTGACATGATTTCTGACAAGTGGGTTCAGTTTGTAAGTGCATCACGGCAAGAAAAACTTGCCGCGTCAGCAGCCAACTGGAACTGTCAATATCTCACAAGAAACTTCAATTGAGCTGGATTTTCCCCAGAATATTAGTGAGTGCATCTATGATTTATTGGGTTTTTTTAAATATTTTTTTAAAATGTTAAATTTCAACGAGTCAACTAACATTGCAAATATCTCACAAACTGTGGTCCAAATGAGCTGCCTTTTTTCGAGAGTAGTATTGCATACATGTGTGATTTACTGGAATTGTTCTGCATTTTTTTTTGAAAATTTTGATTTTTGAGTAAAAAAATTATGAGCCAATGTAAACTGCAGATATCTCATTATAATGTGATCCAAACCAGCCGAAACTTTCCAGATTCATTACTGGTTACAAATAGCTAATAGCACACCACAAATTTTCATGTGAAAAACATAAGATTGCTACACAAATATAAAATAATTCATAAATAGGCACAATATTCATAAAATAAAATCAGTAGCACCAAGATATGGCAGATATTGTCGCTGTCAGGCTTTAGCATCCAAGTGGCTGCCATAAAGCCATTATTGACATCATCAACTCTCACGTACCAAAATATTACCGCCATGAGGTGTTACCATCCAAGTAGTTGTCATGTGACCATTACAGACATCATCAAGTTGCACACACCAAAATATTACCGCCATGAGGTTTTAGCATCCAAATACTGGGCGATTTTGCAATGTTAGTTGACTCGTTTAATATTTTTGTTCAAATTTAACATTTTCGTAAAATGCAAAACAAACCAATAAATCATGTGTGCACTCACTAATATTCTAGAAAAAAATCAGCTCAATTGGAGCAAGAATTGTGAGATATTGATAGTTCTAGTTGGCTGCTGATGTGGCTGTTTTTTCTTGTCACGGATGCACTTACAAACTGAACCCACTTGTCAGGAATCCTGTCAACGCACCCAAATGGTGGATTAGACCTAGCTGCAACAAATTACCTCAGAATGTGGTGTTTTGTGCAATAAACCTGTAAAGTGAATGTTTTGTGCAAAACTAGCACCAATAGTAGGTGGCTTGTGCAATTTCCTCGCAGACGACCGGGGTCAAGAGGGGGTCAGAGCGAGGGAGAAGAAACAAACCGAAGGGCGATGGCGGATTGGCGGCGGGCGGGCGGGCGAGGGCAAGGACCAGCCTGACATTATATCTCAAAAGGAGAATATCAGAATAAACCCTCTTACTAGTTGGAAATCCCAAAAGAAAAGGGCAACTATTCGAGCGAGCGATCGTAGTGTTTTTGCAGGAAACGAATTGCCATAACCCCGGAGGCAGGAGGCAGATTCTCAAAAAAAAAACGGAGGCAATGGCAAGGCTATTTTTCAAAGGCTGGTTTCGAGTTTCGAGGGAACAAGAGGGGTTTTCTGAAGAATAGCGTTGGCAGGCTTTGCGCTCGTGCTTTTGGGTTACTAGCACTGTAGCTGGTCTACTGGCGAGAACAGGGCCTGACGCGTAGGAATCAAGCTGTCAGACGATATGTTTGACCCATCTGCTTCTGGCTGCAGGGCGGTCCTACCAGCCGTTAAGCTCCATCTTGTACAGGTTGCCATGCCTGCCAACTAGACATAGAATCTGATATGCCAAGTTAATTACGAAGAGAGAGTGGTCTGATGATCCTGATAAGAAATAGTGCTGCTACTTTGCCTCGGTACATATTGTTGGCTCCCTTCACCAACCCACAGTAACACGCCACTACAATTATACTTTGTAGTTTGCATGTACAGTTTCGTTAGCTTTTCCTTTCAATTTCATCATGCTATTACAGTTTCGGCCCGTTTTTTTTTATAAACGGGGTCAATTTGTTAAGGTTTTTGATTCGGTTTTTCTTATAAACTGTATCACCACTCTTGCATTCTGGTCACTTTGAGTAATATATTCAGGTGTGGAAACTACCCCCCCCCCCCCATGATTCTAAAAAAAAAAGTATATATGTTCCTATGACGTGTGTACTTCTATGTAGATTTCCTTTCGTACAATGGACTCGGGGCCTCAAGAAAGAATTCGATATAAAGGATCAAGAAACAATGATTTGTCCGTATGTTCACATGTCCTGCTATCAAATTTGTTTATGAAGGATCACCAAAGGTTTGTAATTTTATTTAATCTTTGGATAAAACTCTTCATCTTTACCATGTATTGTGTTCTTTCCTTTTGCCTGATAACACGATTCTTGCTGACATTTTCAAAAAAAACATTGTGGTGTTTGTTCGAATCTAGCACCTTTTTATGTGATCTAGCACCTTTCTTAGTAAGACGAAGCATGCTTCTATATGTACTTAAGGGGCATGTGGCAATTAAGAGGAATGCCAAGAATCAGTGTGTGTTCTTTTGTCTAAAATCACAAGTCACAATTACTAAACTTTGTTTCTTCAAATATCGTTGTGTGGTATTGGCAAAACCAATTGTATTTTTGCCCTTTTATTTCTCTAACTTCGAGCCCTTCTTTGTTTATTAGGAGGTGTGAAATCAAGCATAATTCATGCTGTGTGTGGAGCCACGTTTTGGTCTATGTATAGCACATGACATTGTTGATACCATATTTTTTACTGGCAAATGTAAATTTTATTCGATACAAAGTGTAAGAGACTGCAATGTCTATGGAAACTTCATTTTTTTGTCATGTGATACTGGCGTTTTACAACTAACCACGACTTTAAGACATGTCAATATGTGTGCTCCATTCTTCATATTTTCCCCCAACATAGGTTTTCTCAAGAATCTTTCGTTATCAGGACATCCTTTTGAAGTAGTGTTCAATTATTTTTTGGTTTTAGCATATGTTTTCAATGAGTATTTTTCTAATAAATCACTAGGAGGCATAACTATTGCAGCAATTCTTACTATCTCATCTACGTAAGGCAAATATTTAGCATGATGTTTTTTAGTAAACTTAGAGAAATTTTTATGCACAAGAAACAAGTCTTGGAGGGTGGTACAAGCGCCGGTACGATCCCTTGCGGTCGTACCGCACCTCGTATTCCCATCTGGAATGAAGGAACATATCAGGACCTTTGGTACACCCCACGGTATGAGTTCTCACGATAGACGCAGGGCCATCTTCTCTTCTGGTGCCGAAGAAGTCCTCACACCGGTATGGTACGACTAGCGGTATGAGAAATCACGCTCGTACCACATGTTGTTTTCTCTTCTATTACCGGAGGCTTATTTCCATGCGTTTGACCTTCGGAAAAAATGTGTGTGTGTTTTGTCGCGTGTGAAGTTTTGGTACGACCCATGATACGAGCTGACACACTCGTACACGTGACCTTTTTACCTTTGGAAGCAGAAAGGATTTTGATGGGCACTTGGTATGAGCACGGGTACAAGCATGCCACCCGCATCTTCTGCTCTGATTGCGTGAAAATTAGCATATTCTTCCTGAATACTATGGTTTGTTTCCTAATCTTCCTCACCTAACGTAATCTTGCGAATATCTGTGAGTATACCTTCTTATATATCCTTTGGAGGACCTTCTCCATTGCACGTTAGCAAACCAATCTACCTCTAGATGCATATCAAGTTTGTAGGCAAAGGGAAGAACCTCAAGGCATGCCGCGCCATTGGAACAAGCGGCGAACGTCCTCACGGGAGGAGGAGGATCGCCTCACCACCGGTAGGACTACACCACATGGTTCAAGCCCCCCCCCCCCCACAAGCAGGACTTTGAACTTGAGGAGGAGCCTCCTTCCCGTGGGACGAAGTGTGATCGTGCATGGTGCAACACGAGTGAAGACTCTTCATCAGAAGAAGACCCTGAAAAAAGAGTGATGGAGGAGGAGGAGGAAACCGGTAAGGTGCAAGTTGAATCTGTTGAATTCAATAGCACGGGCAACTCTGCATCTACTAGCAAGGGATCTCCAACAATGATGAGCCCAACATGTAACTCTGTAAGTGCATGCAGTGATTTTTTTTACTCTCGAAAGTGTTGTTGTGAGCTCGAGCTCATATGTACCCTTTGCCACAGTAAAAATTCAAAATAAAATTTAAAAAATCTGATTTTTTTGCCAACAAACATTGATGTTTTTCACATGCGTGCAAAATTTCGTGACAAAATGACATTCATGCAGGTCACGGCAAAAAAGACAAAAATGATGCATCAAAATGCTTCAAAAAACTGGTTTTTTGAGCATGATTTTGCTTTTTTTTTGCTGAGACATCCACAAATGTCATTTCATCACGAAAATTGGCATGCATGTGCAACACATATCAATGTTTGTTGCTAAAAATTTCATATTTTTTTGAATTTTTTAAATATTTTTTGATATTACTGTAGCAGATGGTGCATGTGAGCTCGAGCTCACATACTCCATGCCCCAATAGAAAAAATGACTAGATGCATCAGGGTACATCTGCACCTACTTTGAAAAACATATTTCTAAATGTAAAAAAAGTGAAAAAAAAAGTTACACATGTACATCTTCACATTCCATGTACTCGCGTAAAGTTTTACGGAAAAACGACTTTTGTTTTGGACTGTGTAAAAAGACAAACAAATAGTATCTCGTAGAAGGACGTGGAGTTTCTACACCCAGGAGCAAATGCTCCTGGTGTGAACAGTAAAATCAAATAAATTCAAAAATAATTCAAAAAATTTTGAACTTTTTTTGTGCCATACTTTCACAAATGTTTGTTGTGCTTGCAAAATTTCATCGCAAAATCACATTGGTGAAAGACGTGGTAAAAAAACAAAATCGATGCTATGAAAATGTTACTTACAAAAGCATTTTGGAGCTTTGATTTTGTTTTTTTGGCACGCCTTCCACCAATATGATTTCGCAATGAAATTTTGCGTGCACAACAAACATTTGTGAAAGTATGTCACAAAAAATTTTCAGAATTTTTTAAACATTTTTTCTATTTTTAAAGTTTACTATTTATACCAGGAGCATTTGCTCCTGGGTGTAGAAAGGTACTTCCGCTCGTAGAATGCTATTTTCCAGCACTGCAATTTGTCTTCTGTGCCGAGGCAAAATAAAAGACATTTTTTGCAAAATATTGTGCCGCACGCATATCTTTACGAAGATGTACGTGTGAAATATTGATTTGAATTTTTCTAACATTTTAAAACGTGTTTAAAATACATTAATAAATGGATGCAAATGAACCTAGGTTCAAGTCCTCA
Source organism: Triticum aestivum (assembly GCF_018294505.1). Lineage (NCBI taxonomy): Eukaryota > Viridiplantae > Streptophyta > Magnoliopsida > Poales > Poaceae > Triticum > Triticum aestivum. The sequence goes on from NC_057800.1 coordinate 461,152,298, forward strand.
CTCCCGACAGTAGCACCATCACACACTTTCACTCGTTCGCACAACCGGCTCCTCACAACAAGGCTCTGCATCTAAAACGTGTTAGGCTGGTCATAGTGGTGAGTAACTTGGACTAGTAATATGCATATGTTACTAGTCTATATTACTTTCTTCATAGTGGGTAGTAACATATGGATGATAAGAGCAATTCTAGCAGACCCCACATCCCGTTTCGATCCACAAAATAACTGTCAAAGTGCGGATCAGGGCGGAAAAACCTGCCCGATCAGATCCTGTATCTCGCCCCGGCCCGCAAATATTTTTGCGGGGTGCGACAAAACTTCTCCCCCAACCTCTAGTTTCACGGGCTGGAAGGCCAACCCGAGCCCAGTCCCTATCCGCAGCGAGATTTGGCGGGAGGGACATTCCGCACGCCCTTTCCCGCTCCCCCACCCTCCGCCATCGCACGCTCCGGTGCATCCTCCCCGGCCGTCCCTCGTCTCCAGCAGCCCCCGCCGCGAAGGCCCGCGCTCCGGGCGCCAACGCCGCTGCGCGATCCCGGCCGGTGGCGGAGAAGGTCGGCAAGGTCTCCGGCGTAAAGCGGAGGAAGATCCCGGCTACAAAGAGGCCGACTCCTTCATCCACTCCCTCCGCCGCAGAAAGAGGTTCCCCGGCGATGCCGCGCAACAGTGCTCCTCCCACCGCAAGTGAGGTGTTTGACGAAATGGCCAGAAGGTATGCGTCTTCGGTCATGGCGATTTCCTTTCATTTTCGTCATTTTTTGCGACAGCTCGTGACTTGTTATCATTCACTATAGCGGTGGTTCGAACAATGCAACTGCTGAGTTCGTGAACTTGTTGGACACCAACGCCGTTGACATTGATCAAGCCCCGTTCGCCGCATTCGACTACAATGAGACGGAGGGCGGCGTGGACGATCATGGTTGTGAGGAAGAATTGGAGGAGATCGAAACGAAAGCGTTTGAGCAATCACAAATAAGAACTGGGAAAAACCAAAGATCGAAGAACTACACGATCTTGTAAGATCAAGCTTTGATCAAAGCATGGAGTGCGGTGTCTCTTGATGCATGCACGGGTACTTCTCAAACCGCCAAGAGACATTGGCAAAGGATTAAAGATCAATACTTCCGCCACTGAAAACAAATCCATGTCCTTGTTGCTCGCCGAAGAGAACAAGATCATGTCAATGAACCGCAATGACATGGACGATCTCACCAAAACATGGCATGATATGGCAAGGAGAGAAATCTTGAAGAGGAGAATGGTCGCGTCGGTCGGTCTGTGTTACAGTTCCGGAGATATTTTCTCTGCTCCATATGGTGGCAATGTCGACGATTTCGGTGCGGGAGTTGGGACAAGCGCCAGAGGTGGATTCGGTGGTGGCGATGAACTTCAAGATGAGCTCGATAGCGCGGAGCGAACATCGACCAAGATGATGCCGGACATGGGCGAAACTTTTGCAAAGCCCTCTTTTGCGTTTGTCGTACTGAACTTGGCTTTTATTTGTGCGTAAAACTGTGTTATGTTGTTTGAATTTGAACTTAGTTGTGAAAACTTATGTCAAATGCGAGAATTGAGCATTTTCTGTTTGCGGGTCGACGCGCAGTGTCCGAACAGACCCCGCAAAAGCCGACCCGTAGAAAAGTATATTCTGCGAATATCCTTTTATACGGGTCCGTTTGGGGTCTGCATCTGCAGTCATCCGAGCCAGCCTGCAAAAGCGGTTTCCCACGAACTGCAAACGCGTTTTGCAGGCAGCCCGATGCGGGGTCTGCTAAAATTGCTCTAACATGCAAGTCTTCATTAATTGAGATATAAACTCATTTTACCTCGGGGTGTCTCATGCTACAGTAACATATTATGTCACCACAAGCATCTCTTTCCTCATTAACTCCATGCCACATAAGTATTTTTTTTGGGATGTGCTATGTTACTACCTACTCCCTACGTCCGGTGAAAACTGTACATCTAGCTTCAAAATTTGTCCACGAAAGAGTGTTTTTCTATCTTGCCAATGTATTTTAAAGTAGGAAAAAATACTTCTCTCTCACCACACGGTAATTAAGACCAATAGCAATCTACACATGGTTTTCTTAATTTCTACATGCACTTAGCTCATTGGTGGTTGGGTAATTAAGAGCAACTCTAGCAGACCCCGCAAAACGCACAGACCCGCAAAAGTCCGGCGAGTATGCGGGCTCGTCCCAATTTTTCGGCCAGAACAGAGTCCGCATACTCGCCCGGCCCGTAATTTTTTTTGCCGCAGCCCGCAAACTGCACGCCCCGACCGCTATAACTGCGGTTCCACGACTCGTTTGCGGGTCCAAACCCTACCCCCACCGCCGCCGAGCCACGCGATTCCCCTTCCCCCTCTCCACATTTCTCGCGCCGGCGACCACCCGCCCCGCCTCCAGCCGCCATGTGGGGTCGAATGTGGAGCTCCGGACGTGGCTCCGGTAGCAAATCCGGCGATGGAAGGGACCCGGAGCGCGAGCGGCGCGTCCGGTCGGACATCGCGAGGAAGCGCGGCGCCCGGAAGTGGACCAACCGCGGCATGTCGCCGCCGCCGAGCTTCCAGCGGAGCGAGACAGAAGAGTACGACCACCGCCACGCATCCTTCTCCTCCGCGAGGTCTTCGTACGCCGGTAGCTCCTCGTCCTCCGGCGCGGGCTTTCTCCCCGTGAAGAGGGAGTGGTCGAAGGACGAGGAGGAGCCGGCGCCGTTCGCCTTCGTCCCCGTGAAGGAGGAGCCCGAGGAGCCCGCTCCGCTCGGCCGCCGTGGAGTCGTCGCACCCGAGGACTACGTCGCAGACGTCGACTCCGTTGCGGCCGCCATCGCCGAGTGGAGCGTGCGCAAGGATGCGGAGCGCCCCCGCCACGCCGAGGAGCTCGAAGACCTCGAGTGGCGGCAGGCGGTCGCCGCCAACGAGAAGGCCGAGGAGTGGCGCCGCATCCGCACGGAGCAGGCGGCGAAGTACGTCGAACTGTGCAGCTCCGGCGAGGAGGATTGAGCGTCGTTCGGCCTCCACGGCATCATCCTCACCGCCGTCAGATCCGACCCCCTCCAGTACTAGTTAAAGTAGCATGTGATATATGCTTGTAATTTGTTGATCATGTAGTATGTATGAACTATGTACTATGTGATGTGATGAACTATGTTTGTGCAATTTCTCCCGCGAAAGTGTTTTTTCAACTTATGCAGGTTTAGATATGGTATCTGTTCGGCCGCGCTAGTTTTGGACCCGCAAACACGATCTTCGTGAAACCACAAATGCGTTTTGCGGGTCAAGTTTTTACGGGGTCTGCTAGAATTGCTCAGGAGAGAGATGGTGGCTTGTACCTTTTCACTGTATCTTTTACTTAACTCCATAATTTATCCTAAAAAATTTAGATGTACACTTTTCACCAGACGGGGAAGTAAATTACAGCCCATCAAAATCGCACGACTCGACTACACATTCCCGATGCCTCTATGTCCCAAGAGAATAATAAAAGAAACCCAAAAGCACACCAAACCGAACAAAGTGAGCTAGAGCCCAATACACACAAATAAAACCCAGAAAAAAAATATCCATTCATACACAATAGTCTGAAACAAAGAAGCTCATCTCCAGACAGAAAAACCGTGCGCAGCAGCAAGGCGCATGTATCCCTCTAGTAATGACCTATCTATAAACAATCTAATTTTAGCCATAACTATTTGTGGGAGAGAAATTACAGACTACTTCGATACAGTGACAACAACAAAACCACTGTTTGTAAGTTGTCTATAAATAACTTAGAATTAGCCTATTTCTCTCTCCCCATTCTCTCTCCTCCAAATTACTAAATTATATATGTGGCAACTCTTACATTAGACATTGTTGTTGTACATGTCTTAAAATTTGAAGAATTGTAGTACACCCATTATTTATAGTCAATTTATTTTGTTATATATGACATAAAAAGTTTTCTTCAACAGAATTAGTCTATGATTGAATGGTAAGGAGGATAGTGGTATTCCTAGCCTAGGGATCAAGCCCTAGACTTAACATAGATGATCACATTTCCTAGATTCATTCCAGGCATTCAGCAAATGTGTGTTCAGTGGAGGAGACGTTCCCCTCAACTACGAAGACATTTATGACGACTTCGTCAATGTCAAGATGATGTGTCGATTCAATCTTTCAGAGATGCTCATACAGGTATGGTGTGCATGGATGCGTTCATAGGAGTGAGCATATGTTGCATTTGTATTGTGTTAAAAAAAGTTTTCTTCAGAAAAAGGGCTAGACATAAAAATTTAGTCGTGTCAATGTTGTTAAAATTTCTGAATTTATTTTTCGTGCCTATTTGATTTTCATCCGTTTCTCATCCGAAGAAGCCCGCACAGAGTCGTTGCCTGCTGTCCGTTCACTCTCTTATGTTGGCGAGAGGTCGACGAGAACGCTAGAAAATACTCGGAAAACTTTCACTCCAATCGTTGGAGCTGCCAAATCGCAAGTCCGGCAGCGAGTGCTCGCTCCGCCGGGCGTCCGGAAATGCAAACCACCTCTCTGTCTTCCGCTCCGTCCTCTCGACCCCCCTCCGCGCCGCCGCCTCCGCCCCCTTCCCCGCACGTCGCCTTCCCCTCGCTCCGTCGCCGAGACCTCCTCTTGCTCTCAGCGTCGCCTCTTCCCCTCGCGCTCTCTCCGGCGGCCGCCTCGGCGCGCGGGCTGTTCCGCATGCCGCCGCCGGGGCTGGCCAACCGCTACTTCCTCGTGCGCGCTGGCGAGTCGGTGTACGAGGGGCAGGGACTCCTCCGGACCAACCCCGTCGCCAAGACCTCAGTCGACAGCGGTCTCTCCCCCGCCGGCCTCCGCCAGGCCGCGCGCGCCGCGCTCGAGCTCCGCCGCCTTGGTGCATGCGAGGACGACTGTTGGATATGGCCCTCCATCACCCAGCGCGCCTACCAGGCCGCCGAGATCATCGCTGCCGCCAACAGCATCAACCGCAGGTGCCTGTCTATCCACATCGTCGTGGGCTATGAGTATGACCCGTCGGTCAGTGATCCTGTACTGAGATTGTTGGTTACTTCTGTGAAGTAAAATCGTGCCGGAGTATAGCTTCTTGGACGCGCGGGGGCTGGGTGCGTACGAGGGGAAGAGGTTAGAAGCATTGCCAGAGGTATTATTCATCCGATCTTTCGAGCTCCAAGCTAAATTCTACTAGCACTTGCTTACATCGAGTATTAGAAGAACAACTGACTTGAGGGATCACAGAGATGCAGTGTATTTAATTGAAGACGTTGGTACATTAGTTTCTGGAGAAACTTCAGAATATATTATTGCAACGAATGAACTTTAGATATTGGAGTGCACTGACCTTGCAGATGTACATTGCAAAACTGAAATACGAAGGATTAGTGAAATTCTGCTTCCCATGAAGGCAGCAACAGTCACTGGTTCTAGATCTGCCTAATAGAATGTGTGAATCTACTAAATCTCTACAGACAGATGGGCTCATTTGAAAATAAAATAGGTTTAGAAACATGGATTAAGAATAGGATGTGGGCCATGCGAATTCTGATAACTACATTTAGAGAAACAGTATATCGTCCTGACATAGTTATGTTGCCATTTTCATCATTAGGCAAGTTTCCATGCCTGTTTGAAGTTACTGGTAGCTACCAAGTGAGATTAGTAGTATTTTCATAGGTGGACATCCGCTAGTGGGCAAATGAGTATCCTGGAGGGAGAATATTCTCGGTTTGAACATAATGTATAGCCCGAGTTATGTTTCCCAGGCTCAACATGATCCGGTGCAGCAGATACAGATAACTTTGGTTTAACAGATTTTGTTCCTATCATGATCGAGTTTTCCTTTATTGTGATGGATTTAGGTGTATGCATCTGATAATATTTCGCCAGACATCAAACCACCTCCTACTTATGATGGTACACCTAACGAGAGCGTGGCGGACGTATTTGTTCGGGTAACACGGCTCATGTCAATACTAGAGACTCAGTACTCAGGGGATACTGTTGTCATCGTTTCGCCAGATTCTGACAACTTGTCAATTCTTCAAGCTGGGTTGATAGGACTGGACCTGCGGAGGTAAAAACTAATCCTTGTCATTTTGCAAGCTTATAAGAAAGACTTCATGTGGACATACTACTTGCATCAGATATTTGGATTTCCGTTCCCTTTGATCCATAAACATACACCAAAAAGTTCCTGAATTGAAGGGAAACATATCCTGACTAAATGACTAAATATTTTAGTTTTGAGTTTTGTGGTCGTTTGGTTGCTGTAGTAAGCTGGATCATCTGAACTGTTGGTCGGTTGTATCTCTCTATCTTAAGTATGATACATGCAGTCCTCCTGCCTGGTTCAAAAATAGAAGGGAAACATATCCGACTAACTGACTAATGATGCAACTTCTGCAGGCATGACAGCCTGTTCTTTCAGCTGGGTGAGGTCCGAGCCGTTGATCCTGCCAGTATACCTGAATACAAGCAACCAGCCTCTAGTGTGTTTAAGTGTACAAATCCACCAAGTTGCAAATAATTTACTTCTTGTTACCATACTTTCATATCCCCTGTACATGAAAGAATATTCCCATGACATTGTATAGCTTAATGCTGTGTATATAGCTAAAAATGCGTTCACCGCAGCACATCTGACAACCAGCAAATCTGATAGTTCCTACCATGATACTTTTTTTTTTTTTGCGAATAGAAACTTGTATATTACTCAAACTCCAACAGTGTTACAATCTAAAACAGCAAGTTCCAAAACTCTGGGAGGTCCAGAACCTTACCAAGTCATAGTTCTACCTTCCTCTCTAGCAAAGATAGCTAAACAATCACTAACTTTATTTTGGGGTCTACGAATATGAGTAATACTAGTCTCCCGAAGACTCATCATCAGCTTGATCTCTCTAATAAGATAAGAATAAATTGATCTGTTGATGTCATTTGTCTGCACCATCTTGACTACTTCCAAGGAATCAACCTCCAATTCAACAGGTAGCTCAGTTCTCATAAGGGCACAATTCTGCTTCCAAGACATCACGGCATCTATACAACGTACGACATGCAGAAAAGATGATTGCACCATTAAAATCTCTCAAAACCATACCAGCACCTGCTCTTCCATCCACGGTGAAGGAACCATCAGAGTTCAACTTAACTTTCCCCGCACTCGGCGGTCGCCAAGATGAACTACTTCTGTGGGCAAAACCGAAGATTTTGATATAGGCACAACATAAACTGGGGTTTTACCTTTGCAAGGACCGATGACTGAATTGACTTTGATGTTCATCAAGGTCTCCAAATAACTGCACAAGGACTGCTTTGACACTTCTACAGGTGGCGGATTCTTATCATGAACGACCTCATTACGGACAAACCAGCTACGCCAAAGTGTCATCAAGATCATGCTTCTCGTCTCAGCAGGCACCCGGTCAAGCAAATGTAACAACCACTCCCTTCCAGAATTTTGAATCTCGTCCAACTTTGGAAGCGACCAAACGGAGGACATGCAGCGCCACAAATCTCTTGCTAGCGGACACCGGCAAAATGGGTGAAAGTTGTCTTCCTCTTCAACACCACACACTGGACATATAGCTGTAACTTCATATAATACTTCGTATAATGAATTGGGATAAGTATATTTTTCATCTCTCGATTCTTTCAAAAGTATAGAAATAGTCCCTTAATTCCAAAACCAGCAAACATTGGTCCCTCAACTTTCAAAACTGGATAAATTTAGTCCCTCCTGTGGCTTCGGGTGGTTTTCGGCTGACGTGGCGTGGTTTTGGACTAAAACCACACTTCGCACTGGTACGTGCTCCGGCCTTGGCAGTTCTAGTGGCGTGTGGGCACCTGCCCCGTCGAGCTCAGCAGCACAAAGATGCGCATGCTATGAACCACCAGCGCGCACCGTGCCAAGCTATAGAACCTCCACGAGGCCGCTCCCGCGCGCGTCTTCCAGCGTGTCGTCTGCAATGCTCTCCCGGAGCGCCATGACTTCGTGTGCAGCACGACGAGCCTGTTCATCTGCTCGCCCGGATCAGGAACCCGCTTGCTCGGTGCTACGCAGACCGCAGTCGAATGCGATGTTCTCTCCGCGGTCGCCTGTCGTGCGTGTTGTGTTGCTGCTGCTGCCCGAACGTCAGCGACACAGCCAGCGTCGTCGTGTGTGTGTCGTGTTGCTGGTCATCGTTGGTGACGAGACGTAGATCATGTATGCCTTGGTTGATGATATGCAGGCATCACGTGCACACATGGTGGCAGCTAGGAGACCACGGCTCTCATGGCTGGGACGCAATTTATGCACCTCCGGATGCTGTTCGTTCAAGTCGGGTACACGCAGACGGCGGCGGACTGCGCGGCAAACAGACTGAGCAGGGCGAGCGCGCGACTGCCTCATGGTCACCGGAGTTGCAGGTCCAGCACGTGTGTGTGAGCCGGGTGGGCTTGATTGATAAGAGTATAGTAGGGGATAGCTCGATTACTGTGGCAACACTCTCAGATTCACGATTCAGTGGCGAATTACAGGGAAATTACAAGAATGGTGGCTAGGGTTTGTGACGAGGAGAGGAAGGGGAAAGAGCCGAGCCGCTGTTGCCATGATCCACTGGATGACTGTGGCTGCATGGCTGTTTGGATTGCGCCAGCACCAGCCTCGCCAACTGCGGGCGCGCCAATTAATTGGCGGCCGATTCCACCGCCAGCGCCTGGCCAAAAAATTGGCGCTAGATTGAACTAGGACAGCCAGTCAGGGCAGGGCACACCAATGATTTGGTAACCATCCAAACACAAGCGCTAGGCCAGGTCAACGCCAAAATGTTGGCAGGGCATCTCCGGGCATCGATCCAAACAGCCCCTCGTCTCGCTTCAAGTAGCCATCGCCTGGGCTTCAGTGAGCCCACTCTGGCCCGTGGACTCGCGTGTTGGGCCGCTTGAGCCTGCTGGGGCGCTGGGCAGCTTTGGTGTCGTTGGAGTGGCTGCCCAGTGGGTCCTGCATGTCGGGGTCGCTAACATCCCCCTCTCCTTGAGACGAGGCTTGCCCCTAAGCCTCAGAATGCGGGAACCTTGCCTTGAGGCTGTCTTTGTCCTCCCAGGTGGTGCCGAGGGAGGCGGAATTGGACCACCGGACCTTCACTTGTTCGCGCATGGAGTTGTTCTTCCGGCGCCAGCGAGTTTGCAGGATTTCCACTGGCACAGCAAGGTCGTCGGTGCAATGTGGTACTTGTGGTTCAACAACCATACCTGGAAGAAGTGCACGGCGTAGGAGCGACACGTGAAACACCGGGTGGACAGTGGCTTGCGGTGGCAGTTGAAGTTTATATGCCACATCGTTGATCTTGTCGATGATGGCGAACGGCCCGTAGTACTTGTAGCTCAGCTTGTGGTTTGCTCTCAGGGCAACAGAGGATTGGATGTATGGTTGCAGCCTGAGGAAGACACTCTCGCCCACTGTGAAGGTTCGGAAGGATCGCTTCTTGTCAGCTTGTTGCTTCATGATCTGTTGCGCTCTGTTCAGGTGCTGCTGCAGTAGGGCTTGTACTGTTTCCTTCTCGTCCAACCACGATTGGAGTGCTGGAACATAACAAGTGCTCCTGGCCGAAATTCCCCAATGGCGCGGTTCATACCCGAACATGGCTCTGAAAGGAGTCATGCCAATGGCTGAGTGATGGGCATTGTTGTACCAGAACTGGGCCGGAGGTATCCAAAAGCTCCACCGCTTGGGACAAGCTTGAGTGGAACAGTGAAGGAAAGTCTCGATACATTGATTGACACACTCGATCTGTCCACCCGTCTGCGGATGGTTGGCAGTGCTGAGTTGTAGTTGCGTGCCCGCTGCGCGAAACAGCTCCTGTCAGAACTGACTTGTGAACACCGGGTCCCTGTCAAAGACGATCGCTCCCGACAGCCCATGAATCTTGTAAATCTGGCTCATGTAAAGCTTGGCCATTGATGCTGCTGTGTACGGGTGAGCCAATGGCAGGAAATAGGCAAATTTTGTGCGCTTGTCTACGATCACTAGTAAGCAATTGAACCTGCTGGACTGTGGTAAACCATCCACAAAATCCATGGAAATGAAGTCCCATGGTTGTGCTGGAATAGGTAGAGGGAGCAGCAACCCTGGAGATGCTGCACGATCCGGCTTAGCCTGTTGACATATCTGACAGCAACGGACGTACTGGAGCACTTGCGCTTTCATCTTGGGCCACGCGAACAGTCGTCTGATGCGACGGTAGGTTACTGGGAACCCTGAGTGTCCCCCCAAAGGACTGTCATGGAAGGCTGAAATGATCTTCTGTTGCATTTGCGTACTCCCTCCCAGCCAGATTCTGCCTTGGAATCTAATTACTCCTTGTTGAAGGGAGAAGCGACCCTTGGGATCGTCACGCAATGACAGCTGTTCCAGCAGGCGTGAAGCGTGGTTGTTGCTGTTATAACTGTTGACCACATCCTCGAGCCAAGTTGGGTGGCAAGAGGATACTGCGAAGAGAGTATCTTTGGTGTTGGATCTGGACAGTGCATCTGCGCCCGTGTTTTCAGTTCCTTTCTTGTAACGAATGCGGTATCTCAGTCCCAAAAGCTTGGTGAATGCCTTCTGCTGCCAAGGAGTGGTCAGTCGTTGCTCTTCCAGATGAATTAAGCTTTTCTGATCGATGAGGATGTCAAATTCTGCATGTTGCAGATAGGGGCGCCATTGGTCCACTACCACAACGATTGCCAAATATTCCTTCTCGTACGTGGACAACCCCTGGTAGCGAGGACTGAGCGCTTTGCTCATGAAAGCTACCGGGTGCCCTTGCTGCTGCAGAATGGCCCCGATTCCACGATCACTTGCGTCTGTTTCGATGGTGAAACGTTGTTGGAAGTCGGGCAAAGCCAAGACAGGTGTTGAGATCAACTGCTGCTTGAGATCTTGAAAGGATGTCTCGATTGTGTCTATCCAGATGAAAGGAGTCACTTTCTTGAGAAGGTTGAACAACGGTCTTGCAATGACTCCAAAATTTCTCACAAATCGCTGATAATAGCCAGCAAGACCCAGGAAGCTACGCACCTCTTTGGTGCTGGTAGGAGCTGTCTAGTTTGCTACTGCTGTGATCTTGGTTGGATCAGTCGAAACCCCCTGCGAGCTGATGACGTGGCCGAGGTACGAAATTTGCTGCTGACCAAAAACACATTTGCACACTTTAGCTTTCCAACTGTCCTTGCGCAGAAGTCCCAAAACCTGACGCAAGTGGATCACATGATCTTTGAGAGACACACTGAAAACGAGAATGCCGTCGAAGAATGACACGATGCAGACACGGTTGACAGGTTTGAGAGTTGTGGTGACTGCCCCGATGAAGGTTGCTGGGGCACCCGCGAGGCCAAATGAAACCACCTTGAACTCAAAATGGCCTTGATGTGTTTGGAACGCTGTCTTGTATTCTTCCCCCGGAGCCAAACGAATCTGGTGATAGCCTGCTCGAAGATCTAACTTGAAAACCAAGCAGCACCGTGGAGTTCATCCAATAGCTCTTCAATAACCGAGACCGGGAACTTGGCAACAACTGTGAGAGCGTTGAGGTGACGGTAGTCAATGCACAGACGCCAGGTTCCATCCTTTTTCTTGACCAATATCACTGGTGATGCAAAGGGGCTCATGCTTCTCTGAATGACACCTGATCTGAGTAATTCTTCCACCTGAGCTTCTATCTCTGTCTTATGTTCAGGCTTGTGACGGCATGGTCTAATATTCACAGGTTGTGCCCCTGGAACTAAAGGAATCATGTGGTCACAAGACCGGCGTGGTGGGAGGCCAGTTGGTTCCTCGAAAACATCCGGAAATTCATCCACCACTGCTTGTATGCACTCTGGAGTTAGAGTAGGTTTGCTGGTTTCCGGTGCCACAACGCACAAGTGAATTATGTGTGAGACTGCCCCTTTGCTGCAAAGCCCGTGCAGTTGTATATTATTGATGGACTCGCAAGCGAGGACGTGGCGTCGTGCCCGACCAGGCGGAGGGGGCCTGCCGGCGATGGAATCTCCACGAAGCGCGCACGCCAGTCGACGATCATTGGGCTGTGTTCCTCGAGCCAGTCCATGCCCAGTATTGCATCGTAAGTGCCCAATGGCAGCACCTTCAGATCAGTGAAGAATTCGTGCCCCTGCGAATACCACACGTAGTGAGGAATGAAATTAGAGCAGAGCATCTCGCCCCCATCCGCGACTCTGACTCGTCCTGGCTTGGGAAGGGGCTGCACTCTGGTGAGGGAGGCGGTGAGTTGCGCGTTGACGAATGAATTGGAGTTGTTGGAATCAAGTAGAAGAAGCACCTCGCGCCCTTGGATCCGCGTGCGTAGCTGAAAAGCTTTGGCGGAGACACCCCCTATGACAGCAGACGGGGAGATCCCCATGACCGTGTCGTCCGAGCCATGGCCTTGTTGAACTTGGGAGTCGAGGAACTTGTCGAGGCCGATCATGTCGAGCAGCTCCTCGACGACGTGCAGTTGCACCGACGTGAGGCACGCATGGTTGTGTCCCCATCGCTCGCCGCACTTGAAACAGAGGCCGCGCAGAGGCCGCGGGCTCGACGATAATCCCGCAGTGCCTTGATTTTCGAAGAATCGGTGCGCGCTGCGTCTGTCCCACGCTGATCGGTGGCGACCTGAGGCGGCGTGTGGCGCGCTGGAGGTGGGAGCAGCGGTAAAGGCACTGCTGGCCGCAGGCCTGGCTCCAGCGCTCTTGTTGTATGCACACGAGCCCCGTCCGCCACTTCCTCTTGCAGCTGCGCAAGTGCACACGCTGTGTCCAAGTCGGGCGATCGCTACACCATGACAACCACCCTGATGTCGTGCCTCAGTCCCTCGACAAAACTGGTAAGGAAATAGTAAGGATGTATGGCCTCAGAAAATGAATTCAAATGGTTAATAACTGCTTCAAATCTTTCAATATAATCCGCTACTGTAGTCATTTGGCGAATGGAATAAAACTGGCGTATCAAGGTTTGGTGCCGATCATAGCTGAACTGTGTACAGAGTAACGCCATGAACGAGTTTCAATCGAACTCGCCCAGGCGGCGCTGGATGGACTGCAGCCAGATTGCTGTTGGCCCTGCGAAATTCAGTGCCGCCATAGGAACCCAAAAGGAAGGCGTAATCCCAAACATGGCGAAATACTTCTCACATAGAGTCTTCCACATGTTGGGATTTTCACCGGAAAACTGCGGAAAGGAGATAGATGGATGTGCTTGGCCAAGACCAGAGAGCATCTGGTTGGTGTGGGCAAACGGAGACAGCAGGTGTGGAGTAATGTAACGCCCCGAGACCGACGTGCCAGGTGTCGATCAGTTATTCGCTGTTGTTGCCTTGTCATTGCTTGCGTGTCATGCATTGCATATCATGTCATCATGCGCATTTATTGTGCATACGTGTTCATCTCAGGCATCCGAGCATTTTCCCCGTTGTCCGTTTCACATTCCGGCGCTTTGTTCTCCTCCGGTGGTCATTTCTACCTTTCTTTCTTGTGTGGGGATTAAACATTTCCGGATTGGACCGAGACTTGCCAAGCGGCCTTGGTTTACTACCGGTAGACCGCCTGTCAAGTTTCGTATCATTTAGACTTTGTTTGATGCTCCAACGGTTAACCGAGGGACCGAAAAGGCCTCGTGTGTGTTGCAGCCCAACACCCTTCCAAAGTGGCCCAAAACCCACCTAAACCTCCTCCATCATCTCGGTCGTTCGATCACGACCGCGTGGCCGAAAACCGTACCTCATTTGGACTCTCCTAGCTCCCTCTACCTATAAACATGTGTCTCCCTCCGAAATTTCCGCGCAGATCAAACCCTAGATCCAACTCCCTCCGCGCCGCCGGACGTATCTTTCCGCGCCGGACATGTCCGCTGCCCCGCCACCTCACTTTGTCCAATTAGGAGAGGCCACGTCATCGCGCCGCCGCCCTCGTCCACTCCCCTCACGCCATCTGTCCGCCGTCGTAGTCCCCGCGGCTGCGGCCCGCTGAGCCCATCGCGGGTCCGCGTAGGCTCGACCGCGCCGCCGCTCGCCGCGAGCTCCCCGAGCCTCGCGCGCGTCCACGTCCGGCCGCCTCCTTCGCCAGCACCACCACCGCCATCGCCGGCAGCCGCCTTCGCTCGCCGGACTTCTCCGCCGCCTCGCCGGAGTGCCCTCCTCCACCTCGCTGCGCCGGCGCCACCCCGTGGCCGCCCGGCCCCGGATCTGGCCGGAATAGGTCCGGAGCGACCGGATCCGGCCGTCCTCACGTCTCCCCGCCGTGCCCGCCTGCCGGAGTCGCCGCTACGCCGCCGTTGACCTAGGGCGCCGCCGCCCCTGTTCCTGTTCGTGCGCCAGGCGCGAGGAGGACGATGCCCTCGCTCGCCTGGGCTTCCTCCCTCGCTCGCGTGGGCCGCCTTGGCCTCCCAGGCCCAGCGCCCGAGTCCGGCCCAGCGCGCCGCCCCCGCCTCGGCCTGCCCTCTCTCCGCGCCGGCCTGCTTCCCCTCCAGCTGGGCCGAAGCCCATGGGTGAGCCGCACCCAGCGCCCCGCCTCTGTTTTTTCCTCCTGTTGGGCCAGCTTGTTTCGTCCATGCCATGTTTTTTTCAGCGCCTGGTATTTTCCTATTTTTCCAGGAGATTGTCAGTTTTGCAGAATAGTCCCCCTAGTTCATGCATTTAATAACTCACTAACCGTGCATCGGATTAAAATGTTTTATATATGAAACTTGCTCAGAATTTTGTGTAGATTAATAATATCCAACTTTCATCTATGTTTAAATTTTTTAAAATGATGTTTGTTTAAAATTGCTCCTATGCCATGCTAAAATGATTTAATTCATAACTAAATAACCGTAACTCCGAATTTAATAAACTTTATATGTAATTGGGGTAGAATTTTGCCTAGTTTATCATGGTGGCCTTACTTTGCATGTTTAACAACCCTAAAATTGTGTTTAGGGCAGAACAGGACCTAATCTAAAATATACATAGGGGATTTACCGGAATTTGTTGTTTGTTGTTCCCGGCCTCATTTAAACTTGACTAGATAGGTAGTTTTGCTTTGCTTCACTCTCTTGCCATGTTTAACAACGTTTAATATTGTTGGGTACATAAACGATATCGAACTAAATAATTGATGTGGTGCTCCGTCAATATGCAACTCGTTGCATATTGAGCTCCATTTAATTTGTAGTATTGTTTGTGCATATTGCCATGCCATGCTTCATTAAACCGGACATGCATCATACTTGATTGTGCATCATGCCATGTTCTTGTGTTGGTTGTTTACTATGTTGTTTGCTTCTTTCCGGTGTTGCGTCTGCGGGTTGTTTCCGGTAACGTCGTGTTGTGAGGATTCGTTCGACTACGTCCGTTTCTCTTCTTCATGGACTCGTTCTTCTTCCTTGCGGGATTTCAGGCAAGATGATCATACCCTCGAAATCACTACTATCTTTGCTATGCTAGTTTGCTCGCTCTTTTGCTATGTCAATGCTCCGATGCCTACCTTTTGCTTGTCAGCCTCCCAATTGCCATGTTGAACTTCTAACCCACCCTGTCCTAGCAAACCGTTGATTGGCTATGTTACCGCTTTGCTCAGCCCCTCTTATAGAGTTGCTAGTTGCAGGTGAAGATTGGAGGCCGTTCCTTGTTGGAACATTTATTTACTTGTTGGGATATCATTATACTGCTATGTTATCTTAATGCATCTATATACTTGGTAAAGGGTGGAAGGCTCGGCCTTATGCCTGGTGTTTTGTTCCACTCTTGCCGCCCTAGTTTCCGTCATATCGGTGTTATGTTCCCGGATTTTGCGTCCCTTACGCGGTTGGGCTATTATGGGAACCCCTTGACAGTTCGCCTTAAGTAAAGCTCTTCCAGCAATGCCCAACATTGGTTTTACCATTCGCCACCTAGCCTTTTCTTTCCCTTGGGTTGGCCAGCCCAAGGGTCATCATTATTTTACCCCCCGGGCCAGTGCTCCTCTGAGTGTTGGTCCAAACTAGAGTCCTATGCAGCGCCCCCTCGGGGAAACTCGAGGTTTGGTTTTAGTTGTATGGAGCGCTCATCTGAGTGTGCCCTGAGAAAGAGATATGTGCAGCTCCTATCGGGATTTGTCGGCACATTCGGGCGGTGTTGCTGGTTTAGTTTTACCCTGTCGAAATGTCTTGTTGTACCGGGATACCAAGTCTGATCGGAACATCTCGGGTGGAGGTCTATTCCTTCGTTGACCGTGAGAGCTTGTCATGGGCTAAGTTGGGACACCCCTGCAGGGATTTGAATTTTCGAAAGCCGTGCCCATGGTTATGGGCAGATGGGAATTTGTTAATGTCCGGTTGTAGAAAACCTGAAGTTGACCTTAATTAAAAAGAATCAACCGCGTGTGTAACCGTGATGGTCTCTTTCCGGCGGGGTCCGGGAAGTGAACACGGTTGTTGGAGTTATGCTTGACGTAGGTAGTCCAGGATCACTTCTTGATCATACTTTTATCGATCGCGCTTTGCCCTCTCTTCTCGCTCTCATTTGCGTATGTTAGCCACCATATATGCTAGCTGCTTGCTGCAGCTCCACCTCATGCCTTTACTTTACCCATTTGCTTAAATAGTCTTGATCGCGAGGGTGCGAGATTGCTGAGTCCCCGTGGCTCACAGATACTTCCAAAACCATTTTGCAGGTGCCGATGAGTCCTTGCAGATGACGCAACCAAGCTCAGGAGGAGCTCGATGAAGATCTTGCTCTTTGTGTTGTTTCGTTCTAGTTGATCAGTAGTGGAGCCCAGTTGGGGTCGATCGGGGACCTTGTCGCATCACGGGGGACCAATGTTTGCTGGTTTTGAAATTGAAGGATCATTTCTATACTTTTGAATGAGTTGGAGGATGAAAAATATACTTATCCCTAATTAATCCAAGTAGCAGTGTTTGAATACGCTGTATCATGGTAGTAATGTTGAGATTTTTCTGCAAGGGAATTTACCTTTGTTCAGGGCAAAAAACATGTAAACCATATAATGTTTTTGTGATACATCTTTGAAATAGGCAAAAGCTCCAATAACATCTCATAAGTTAAGTACTCTTATCCGTCCTAGTATAATATAAAGAGCAGTGCTATGCGGACGATAATATTTGGACGATTTGCGGACGGAGGAATCTTGTCCACAGCCAAGAAACGACTGTTGGATTCAGGAGGATCTCAGATCCCTAGTCCATAGGAAAGCTAGTCTAGAGGGGAGAATCTCTACCCTAGTTACCTCCTGGTTTTGACTTTTATTTGCTGTGCCTGTGCCCGTTGTTCCTCTAGATCTTTTGTACATACCCCTACCCCCTCTCTCTTTTGTACATGATGTAACTGTAAGACTTGTCTCTGTTTTAGTTTAATTTAAGGCAGTAGGATTTTTACCCCTACTATCATTGGCCCCTAAAAAATATGGCTGTTGGATTCTCTAGTCGTGCACAAATCACCCAGAGTTTGTCGTGTGTGGAGCAGTTTTGTAATATAAAAATGTTATCGCCCAGAGTATGTTATATTGGTTGTGATAACATCTTATACTATGGGATGGAGGGAGTAATATTTTACTTCTCCAAGAAATCACGAGTCATTCACCCCCCATGGCAGCCCGGTTCTACCCTACCATACTATTGGCGTTTGACCCATAGGTCAGAGTTATGTTTGGATGCCTTTAAAATTTTCAAATGTCAACCAATATTTTGCGCCTGCAGTCGGCAACTCTTATATCTGCAAAACTGCCCGCCAATAAATTGGTGCACCTGCGTTTTGGTAGGGCCGATGTATGCTCAATCCAAACAGTCATTTGTTTCCAACATCCAAGATATACTCCTCTTTACTTTGTGTTTGCCAAATTATATGATTTTCTTGTGGATCTTCCTAGAATGCAAAAAATGGAATGCAGTCACCTGCAAATTCATAAAATCAAAGTCCATTTTGGTTTGCCATCGATCTGAATTCAAGAACTCCCCCCGTTCTTAAAATACAACCACTTCAAACCAAACTAACATTTCTAAAAGCACCTCATACAGCTCCCTTACCCGCAAAATAACTGCGGTTTCTAAGGAGACTGGAGTTGAGCTACCACAGCTCACTTAACCCACCGCAAAGCACTAGAATTCTAGTTAAGGACTGTTTGGCTACCGCATGGGTTTTGGCCTCCTTGCTTCTATGTCATGACTATGCTCGGCTGAGTGAATACATGCAAAAAAAACCATGTTCGGCACATAGTTTGGTTGTCCACATCGCCCTAGCTTGGCTGAGCAGAAACACACGCACATTTGTTTGGTTGCAAGCAGAGGCAAAGAGCTATTGTTTGGTTGCATACAAAACATGTGATGTGGTAACCTCTTTGTTCGAGTGGTGAGGTTACCAGCACACACATGACCATAGACAGATCATGGCAAGTCTTGAACTAATAAGCACATTCGAACAACCATTAAGCATTACGCGCTACATTGAGAATCATAGTCATAGGCAATACTAACATGCACTAATAGTCCAACACGATTTTAACAAGTCTTAAAATCATAACCAACACTAAATAAACCTTAACGGTTCCAATGTAAATGCTTCCTCGTGCTTCTTTCACTTGCCACTACCTCAACAATGTTGATGTTGAAGACGAGCACCTTGAAGTTGTCGGGAGTTAGCACCTTGAAGGTGATAATTAAGGCACCCAATCTTCAGCCGGTGGGCCTACCATTGACCACCTGGACCATGATCCTCTAGTTGCAGTCGGTGTTCATCATCAGAATGAATTTCGATGGGACGGTGGCCATGTGATCGGTAAAGGCAGTGGGCATCGGCAGATATTCCAACTTGGTGCAAGAATGATCTTGTAGAAGTGAGTTAAGCATGAGTCATCATGAAAACGATTGTAATTCCGAGGCCTCTTGGGGGCGCTACCATCCACCACCGCCTTGCTTTTCGAGTAGTTGCATGAATCAGCATTGCCGAGGACAAGCTTCTCGACAGCGCACTGCATTGAACACAGATGAAAAATATCAATGGAGTCACCACACTAGCAGATCAAAATGCACTACGCATATGAACAAGATCAATAGATGAACATACCAAAATCGAGCATTCATTCACCCCCACGCACATGTAGCATTCACTCTCACCCCCCTCTCTCTCACCACTACTTCAACTTTCAAAGCCCCTATTTATCTACCATCGCATTCCGCTTCCACTCATCCCTCTATCTCTTTCTCTTCCAAAATCTATCTCTCTCTCTCACCACCGCTCCACCACCATGAACCCCCTCCCCACTGGCCCTGGATTGAAGACACTGCTGCTTGGGTTCCCATGTGACGACTACCCGAAGTTTGTGAAGATGATGAAGGTGTGCTCTCGGTTCAACACCGTGGACGAGATGATCAAGGAGGCAAATGTTGTGCTCTCGTAGACGACAGAGACGGAGATGGGGGCGTTGATACCTGACCCAGCCAAAACACTATGTAAGTGGACATATTGTTGTGGGCGATGGAGGAGGCCGAGTCGGACGATCCAGGTCAGAGAGTTAGATAGGATACGTACATGTTTGTCGTAGCTCCTCTGACCAGGCGGGCATTCCAGTGGCGCCGACCACCATCGTTCTAGAGGATGACGACGAGGATGAGATGGTGGATGCTGGCAATGCCGAAGCTGTCAACACTCTACAATGCCACGAGGGGTCAATGAGTACCAGCGTCAAGCCTACTGCCGCACCAAGCGTCTCCAAGCCCATCGTGCATAGGCTAGTTCAGTTGCATTGGATTTGAAGGGATTTAAGGGTATTGTCATCGAGCTCCCCTGTTAGTAAAAATCCTTTGCATTCCCTTTGTACAAGCCCTAAATAGATATACTCGCCGACCCGAAATTGAAGCCTAAATCATGCTCGAAGTTTAATCTATAGGCAATCAATGCCTACATGACTACATCGATCAGTACGAAGGTGTGGAAAGAGGGCTTACCGCGATCGACGGAGCTGTGGCATAGAGGTGATGAATCAATGATGAAATTGGTGCTCGTCATCCAAATCTTGCCTTCTAAGATTGTCGTCATCACCGATGACAGATTCACAAGAGGGGAGAGTGAGCGGCGAGAAAGGGGTTGAGAGATTTATGTTGCCGCATCGGGAAACAATGCGATGTCTCCTCACGTGTCCCTGCGCATGCAGTTGCCTACGCTCGCTTGCATCACTCGGATCTGGCCTGCTGGAGACCAATTCGAGTGACCCCATAGAGCCAGGGCTAGCTATGCTCTAAACATTGTGCCATGCGGGCCAAACAGTTTTAATATATGCCTCACTTTGGGTATGTTTGGATGTCAACAAATTGTCCTGCCAAATTATTGGCATTGACCCATAGGCTAGGCTTATGTTTGGATGCCTTTCAAACTTCATATCTCACGCAATATTTTGGTCACCGTGTCATATTCCGCGCCCGTGGTTTGCCTTTGGTAGGGCCGGTGCAGGCCCAGTCCAAACATCTCCTTTGTTTTCATTGTAAGAGTTGTGTCGAATATTGTGTACAAGGTAGGTTACAGTTGGACTAGGAGTTGTATTTCTGTTTACATAGGATGTGGAGTTGTGTCCTAGTAGGACACTTGTATCCTAGGCCTCTCATATATAGTGGGGGTAGACACACGATGTAACCTATGCCAACATAATAGCACAGGAATGCAGGGGAAGCTGGCGACATGTGCCGGCGTCCAGGGCGATCTGGTGCGGTATTGTAGTGGCTGAAGGAAATATGCCCTAGAGGCAATAATAAAGTTGTTATTTATGTTTCCTTATATCATTATAAATGTTTATTATTCATGCTAGAATTGTATTAACCGTAAACTTAGTACATGTGTGAATACATAGAAAAACAGAGTGTCACTAGTATGCCTCTACTTGACTAGCTTGTTGAATCAATGATGGTTATGTTTCCTGACCATAGACATGAGTTGTCACTTAATTAACGGGATCACATAATTAGAGAATGATGTGATTGACTTGACCCATCCGTTATCTTAGCATGATGATCGTTAGTTTGTTGCTATTGCTTTCTCCATAACTTATACATGTTCTTATGACTATGAGATCATGCAACTCTCGGATACCGGAGGAACACTTAGTGTGCTATCAAACGTCACAACGTAACTGGGTGACTATAAAGATGCTCTACAGGTGTCTCCGATGGTGTTTGTTGAGTTGGCATAGATCGAGATTAGGATTTGTCACTCCGAGTATCGGAGAGGTATCTCTGGGCCCTCTCGATAATGCACATCACTACAAGCCTTGCAAGCAATGTGACTAATGAGTTAGTTGCGGGATAATGCATTATAGAACGAGTAAAGAGACTTGCCGGTAACAAGATTGAGCTAGGTATTGACATACCGACGATCGAATCTTAGGCAAGTAACATACCGATGACAAAGGGAACAACGTATGTTGTTGTGCGGTTTGACTGATAAAGATCTTCGTAGAATATGTAGGAACCAATATGAGCATCCAGGTTCCGCTATTGGTTATTGACCGGAGATGAGTCTCGGTAATGTCTACATAGTTCTCGAACACGTAGGGTCCGCACGCTTAACGTTCGGTGACGATCGGTATTATGAGTTTATGTGTTTTGATGTACCGAAGGTAGTTCAGAATCCCGAATATGATCACGAACATTACTAGGAGTCTCAAAATGGAAGATACATAAAGATTGATATATTGGAAGCCTATGTTTGGACATCAAAATGGTTCTGGATCAGTTCGGGCATTTTCCGGATTACCGGGAGGTTACCGGAACCCCCCGGGGAGTGTATGGGCCTTATTGGGCCTTAGTGGAATAAAGGAGAGGAAGGGAAAAGGTGTGAGGCGCGCCCCTAGCCCAATCCGAATTGGGTGGGGCCCCCTTTCCTTTCTCCTCTCCTCCCCTTCCTTCTCTCCTACTCCTACTACTTGGAAGGGGGGAATCCTACTCCCGGTGGGAGTAGGACTCCCCTGGGGCGTGCCATAAAGGCCCGGCCCTTCCCCCTCCTCCACTCCTTTATATACGAGGGAAGGGGGCACCACATAGACACACAAGTTGATCATTGTCTTAGACGTGTGCGGTGCCCCCCTCCACCATAATCCACCTCAGTCATATCTTCGTAGTGCTTAGGCGAAGCCCTGCGCCGGTAGCTTCATCATCACCGTCATCACGCCGTCGTGCTGACGAAGCTCTCCCTCGACACTCAGCTAGATCGAGAGTTCGTGGGACGTCACCGAGCTGAATGTGTGCAGATTGCGGAGGTGCCGTACTTTCGGTACTAGGATCGGTCGGATCGTGAAGACGTACGACTACATCAATCGTGTTGTCATAATGCTTCCGCTTACGGTCTACAAGGGTACGTAGACAACACTCTCCCCTCTCGTTGCTATGCATCACCTAGATAGATCTTGCGTGTGCATAGGATTTTTTTTTAAAATTACTGCGTTCCCCAACAGTGGTATTAGAGCCAGGTCTATGCGTAGATGTTATATGCACGAGTAGAACACAAAGGAGTTGTGGGCATGGGTATATACATATTGCTTGCCATCACTAGTTGATTCTTGATTCGGCGGTGTTGTTGGATGAAGCGGCCCAGACCGACATTACGCGTACGCTTAAGCGAGACTGGTTCTATAGACATGCTTCGCACACAGGTGGCTGATACGTCTCCAACGTATCTATAATTTTTGATTGTTCCATGCTATTATATTATCTGTTTTGGATGTTTATGGGCTTTATTATACACTTTTATATTATTTTTGGGACTAACCTATTAACCGGAGGCCCAGCCCAAATTGTTGTTTTCTTGCCTATTTCAGTGTTTCGAAGAAAAGGAATATCAAACAGAGTCCAAACAGAATGAAACCTTCGGGAGAGTTATTTTTGGAACGGAAGCAATCCAGGAGAAGGGAAGCTTCGAGGTGGCCATGAGGCAGGGAGGCGCGCCTGCCCCCTGGGCGCGCCCCCACCCTCGTGGGCCCTTCGTGGCTCCCCTGACCGACTTCTTTCGCCTATATATGTCCATATACCCTAAAAACATCAAGGAGCACAATAGATCGGGAGTTCTGCCGCTAGAAGCCTCTGTAGCCACCGGAAACCAATCAAGACCCGTTCCGGCACCATGCCAGAGGGGGGAATCCCTCTCCGGTGGCCATCTTCATCATCCCGGCGCTCTCCATGACTAGGAGGATGTAGTTCACCCTCGGGGCTGAGGGTATGTACCAGTAGCTATGTGTTTGATCTCTCTCTCTCTCGTGTTCTTGAGGTGGTATGATCTTGATGTATCGCGAGCTTTGCTATTATAGTTGGATCTTATGATGTTTCTCCCCCTCTACTCTCTGGTAATGGATTGAGTTTTCCCTTTGAAGTTATCTTATCGGATTGAGTCTTTAAGTATTTGAGAACACTTGATGTATGTCTTGCATGTGCTTATCTGTGGTGACAATGGGATATCACGTGATCCACTTGATGTATGTTTTAGTGATCAACTTGCGAGTTCCGTGAACTTATGCATAGGGGTTGGCACACGTTTTCGTCTTGACTCCCCGGTAGAAACGTTGGGGCACTCTTTGAAGTTCTTTGTGTTGGTTGAATAGATTAATCTGAGATTGTGTGATGCATATCGTATAATCATACCCACAGATACTTGAGGTGACATTGGAGTATCTAGGTGACATTAGGGTTTTGGTTGATTTGTATCTTAAGGTGTTATTGTAGTATGAACTCTATGATAGATCGAACGGAAAGAATAGCTTCATGTTATTTTACTACGGACTCTTGAATAGATCGATCAGAAAGGATAACTTTGAGGTGGTTTTGTACCCTACCATAATCTCTTCATTTGTTCTCCGCTATTAGTGACTTTGGAGTGACTCTTTGTTGCATGTTGAGGTATAGTTATATGATTCAATTATGTTATTATTGTTGAGAGAACTTGCACTAGTGAAAGTATGAACCCTAGGCCTTGTTTCCTAGCATTGCAATACCGTTTACGCTGACTTTTATCATTAGTTACCTTGCTATTTTTATATTTTTCAGATTACAAATACTCATATCTATCATCCATATTGCACTTGTATCACCATCTCTTCGCCGAACTAGTGCACCTATACAATTTACCATTGTATTAGGTGTGTTGGGGACACAAGAGACTCTTTGTTATTTGGTTGCAGGGTTGTTTGAGAGAGACCATCTTCAACCTACGCCTCCCATGGATTGATAAACCTTAGGTCATCCAGTTGAGGGAAATTTGCTATTGTCCTACAAACCTCCGCACTTGGAGGCCCAACAACATCTACAAGAAGAAGGTTATGTAGTAGACATCAAGCTCTTTTCTGGCACCGTTGCCGGGGAGGTTATCGCTTGAAGGTATATCTTTAGATCTTTTAGTCGAATCTTTTAGTTTCTTGTTTTATCACTGGGTTTAGTTTATAAAATAAAACTACAAAAAATGGAATTGAGGGTACCTCATATGCTTCATCTTTTTAATATCTTTCATGAAAATAAGGATTCCAATAATTATGCCAAAGTGTTAGAAGAAGAATGCATTAGAATGTTTGGCACTAAATCTTTGAATGATGAGCATGATTGCAATGTTGTTAGTATGAACTCTTTGAATATCCATAGTACTAATGATGATTGCACTAGTCATGATGAAAATGTCTCTTATAAGCATGTCAACTTTTGTGACATAGAGCTTGCAAGCACACACCAAATAGGGAAGATAGATTTTGCAAGAGGCATAAGTATTTGGAAACTAAATGGTTGCAAGAAAGGCTAGATGATTGTGCTGAAAGATTCAATATTTATCGCCATCCTTGTGAACTTTGCAATGAATATGGTCATTTAAAGCTCCAATGCTATTTGTTTCATGATCAAATCGTGTCCAAAAATTGTGATAACTTGATTACCCTTGAGCATCATAAAGAGCTTAGTCTTCTTTTGGGGTATGAAGAAATGAAACGTATAACTGAGGGTATTCCAAAATTTAATCTTGATAGATTTCTTGATTTTGATCTAGAAGAAATTTTTATGTATTGTGCGGTGAATTGCATTGAAAATCCTTATATTGCCAATTACACAAAGACAAGAAAACAAATAGAAGATGAAGAGAATACTAATGAAAGGGAAGAGACTTCCCAATATTCTCCTATTATTTCTTATGATGAATCAGGTAACGAGGAGGAGCCTCCTATTCAACCAATCTCATTAATAAGGAGCTCAGAAAAGAGGATTAAACCCACACATGATGTGAAGAAGAAAAAGAAAAGACGGAGAAGCAAAGGTAAAAATGTATCCCTCCCAAATGATGTTGCTCCTATTACTCATTGTGATGATGATAATTGTTATACTATTGGTGCTATCCATACTATTAATGATGAGAGTGATTATGCTTATGATATGAAAAGGCCCAAGCTTGGGGATGCTATGTTTGATGAAGATGACATGTTTGAGAATTTATTTGCTACAATTAATGTTTGTCCCAAGCTTGGGGATGCTATGTTTTATGAAGATGATATGTTTAACCTTCCAAGTTTTGATATGCAAATTCATTATGATGATAGCATGCCTCCTATTTATGATAGTTATATTGATGAAAGTGGGTATGGAATAGTGTCAACTTTAGGAAGTAATGATCCCATTATTTTGGAGGGTGTTGAATCTTATTGTGACAATTATGAAAGTGGATTTGCAGAGGTCATGACTTTATTTAGTAATGATTCCACTATCTTGGAAGAGGTTTCAATTGATTATGATGAGAACAAAGTTGCTACTTATGATGATTATTGTGATGACACGTATTGCTATAAAAAGTAGTGATGATTATATTAAAAGTTGTCATGATTATGATTACCCTTTTTCTGAACATTACTCTTTTAATGTGGAAACAATCTATAGTATTCGAGTTTCTTATGATACTCCCACTATTCCGAATGAGAAGAATTTTGCTTATGTGAAGAGTAGTAAATTTTCTATGCTTGTAGATCATGAAAATAATGCTTTATGTGATAGTTATATTGTTGAATTCATTCATGATGATACTGAAAATTATTATGAGGGAGGAATATATGCTCGTAGGAATTACAATAATATCAAGTTTCCTCTCTATGTGCTTAAAATCTTGAAGTTATGCTTGTTTTGCTTTCCTATGCAAGTTGATTCTTGTTCCCACAAGTTGTTTGCTCACAAAATCCCTATGCATAGGAAGTGGGTTAGACTTAAATGTGCTAGTCATATTCTTCATGATCCTCTCTTTATGTTTCAATTCTTATCTTTTATGTGAGCATCATTAAAATCATCATGCCTAGCTAGGGGCGTTAAACGATAGCGCTTGTTGGGAGGCAACCCAATTTTATTTTTGTTCCTTGCTTTTTGTTCCTTTTTAGTAATAAATAATTTATCTAGCCTCTGTTATTATTGAGTTTTTATGTTTTAATTAGTGTTTGTGCCAAGTAGAACCTTTGGGAAGACTTGGGGAAAGTCTTTGCGATCTTGCTGTAAAAAACAGAAACTTTAGCGCTCACGAGATTAGCTGCCATTTTTTACTGGAGAGTGAGATTAGGTTGATTCTTTTTGAAGATGATTAAGACAAATTCCTAACTTCCAGCAATTTATTTTGTAATTTTTGGGGTTCCAGAAGTATACGTTTGATCCATATTACTACAGACTGTTCTGTTTTTGACAGATTCTGTTTTCTATGTGTTGTTTGCTTATTTTGATGAATCTATGAGTAGTATCGGAGGGTACGAACCATAGATGAGTTGGAATACAATATATATTACACCAATATGAATTTATAATGAGTCCACAACAGTACCTAACTGGTGATTTATTTTCTTATACTAACGGAGCTTATGAGTTTTCTGTTAAGTTTTGTGTCGTGGAGTTTTCAAGTTTTGGGTAAAGATTCGATGGACTATGGAATAAGGAGTGGCAAGAGCATAAGCTTGGGGATGCCCAAGGCACACCAAGGTAATATTCAATTACAACCAAGAGCCTAAGCTTGGGGATGCCCCGGAAGGCATCCCCTCTTTCGTCTTCGTTCATCGGTAACTTTACTTGGAGCTATATTTTTATTCACCACATGATATGTGTTTTTCTTGGAGCGTCATTTTATTTTATTTTGTTTTGCTTGCTGTTTGAATAAAACACCAAGATATGAAATTATTAAATGTTAGAGAGCCTTCATCTAGTTACATAATTATTCGACTACTCATTGATCTTCACTTATATCTTTTGGAGTAGTTTGTCATTTGCTCTAGTGCTTCACTTATATCGTTTTAGAACACGGCGGTGGTTTTATTTTGAAGAAATAGATGAACTATCGTGCCTCACTTATATCATTTTGAGAGTCTCTAAACAGCATGGTAATTTGCTTTGGTTATGAAACTAGTCCTAATATGATGGGCATTCAAGATGGGTATAATAAAAACTTTCATATAGAGTGCATTGAATACTATGAGAAGATTGATACTTGATAATTGTTTTGAGATATGAAGATGGTGTTATTAGAGTCATGCTAGTTGAGTAGTTGTGAATTTGAGACATACTTGTGTTGAAGTTTGTGATTCCCGTAGCATGCACGTATGGTGAACCGTTATGTGATGAAGTTGGAGCATGATTTATTTATCGGTTGCCTTCCTTATGAGTGGCGGTCGGGGACGAGCGATGGTCTTTTTCTACCAATCTATCCCCCTAGGAGCATGCGCGTAGTACTTTGTTTCGATAACTAATAGATTTTTGCAATAAGTATGTGAGTTCTTTATGACTAATGTTGAGTCCATGGATTATACGCACTCTCACCCTTCCACCATTGCTAGCCTCTCTAGTACCGCGCAAATTTCGCTGATACCATAAACCCACCATTTACCTTCCTCAAAACAGCCACCATACCTACCTATTATGGCATTTCCATAGCCTTTCCAAGATATATTGTCATGCAACTTTCCACCATTCCGTTTATTATGACACGCTCCATCATTGTCATATTGCTTTGCATGATCATGTAGTTGACATCGTATTTGTGGAAAAGCCACCGTTCGTAATTCTTTCATACATGTCACTCTTGATTCATTGCACATCCCGGTACACCGCCGCAAGCATTCATATAGAGTCATATTTTGTTCTAAGTATCGATTTGTAATTCTTAAGTTGTAAGTAAATAAAAGTGTGATGATCAACATTATTAGAGCATTGTCCTAGTGAGGAAAGGATGATGGAGACTATGATTCCCCCACAAGTCAGGATGAGACTCCGGACAAAAAATAAAAAAAAGAGAAAAAAGAGGCCATAAAAAAAGAGAAGGCCCCAAAAAACAAAAACAAAATGAGAGAAAAAGAGAGAAGGGGCAATGCTAATATCCTTTTACCACACTTGTGCTTCAAAGTAGCACCATGATCTTCATGATAGATAGTCTCCTATGTTGTCACTTTCATATACTAGTGGGAATCTTTCATTATAGAACTTGGCTTGTATATTCCAATGATGGGCTTACTCAAAATGCCCTAGGTCTTCGTGAGCAAGCGAGTTGGATGCACACCCACTTAGTTTCTTTTTTAGCCTTCATACACTTATAGCTCTAGTGCATCCGTTGCATGACAATCCCTACTCACTCACATTGATATCTATTTATGGGCATCTCTATAGCCCATTGATACGCCTAGTTGATGTGAGACTATTTTCTCCTTTTTGTCTTCTCCACAGCCACCATTCTATTCCACCTATAGTGCTATGTCCATGGCTCACACTCATGTATTGCGTGAAGATTGAAAAAGTTTGAGAACATCAAAATTATGAAACAATTTCTTGGCTTGTCATCGGGGTTGTTTATGATTTAAATACTTTGTGTGATGAAGATAGAGCATAGCCAGACTATATGATTTTGTAGGGATAGCTTTCTTTTGCCATGCTATTTTGAGAAGACATGATTACTTTGTTAGTATGCTTGAACTTTATTATTTTTATGTCAATATTAAACTTTTGTCTTGAATCTTATGGATCTGAATATTCTTGCCACAATAAAGAAAATTACATTGATAAATATGTTAGGTAGCATTCCACATCAAAAATTCTGTTTTTATCATTTACCTACTCGAGGACGAGCAGAAATTAAGCTTGGGGATGGTGATACGTCTCCAACGTATTTATAATTTTTGATTGTTCCATGCTATTATATTATCTGTTTTGGATGTTTATGGGCTTTATTATACACTTTTATATTATTTTTGGGACTAACCTATTAACCGGAGGCCCAGCCCAATTGTTGTTTTCTTGCCTATTTTAGTGTTTCGAAGAAAAGGAATATCAAACAGAGTCCAAATGGAATGAAACCTTCGGGAGAGTTATTTTTGGAATGGAGGCAATCCAGGAGACTTGGAGTAAATGTCAGGGAAGCTTCGAGGCGGCCACGAGGCAGGGAGGCGCGCCTGCCCCCCTGGGCGCGCCCCCACCCTTGTGGGCCCCTCGTGGCTCCCGTGACCGACTTCTTTCGCCTAT
The DNA here is from genome assembly GCF_018294505.1 of Triticum aestivum. NCBI lineage: Eukaryota > Viridiplantae > Streptophyta > Magnoliopsida > Poales > Poaceae > Triticum > Triticum aestivum. The sequence goes on from NC_057800.1 coordinate 461,181,765, forward strand.
ATATGTCCATATACCCTAAAACATCGAGGAGCACAATAAATCGGGAGTTCCACCGCCAGAAGCCTCCGTAGCCACCGAAAACCAATCTAGACCCGTTCTGGCACCCTGCCGGAGGGGGGGAATCCCTCTCCGGTGGCCATCTTCATCATCTCGGCGCTCTCCATGACGAGGAGGGAGTAGTTCACCCTCTGGGCTGAGGGTATGTACCAGTAGCTATGTGTTTGATCTCTCTCTCTCTCTCTCTCGTGTTCTTGAGGTGGTACGATCTTGATGTATCGTGAGCTTTTCTATTATAGTTGGATCTTATGATGTTTCTCCCCCTCTACTCTCTTGTAATGGATTGAGTTTTCCCTTTGAAGTTATCTTATCGGATTGAGTCTTTAAGGATTTGAGAACGCTTGATGTATGTCTTGCATGTGCTTAGACAATGGGATATCACGTGATCCACTTGATGTATGTTTTGGTGATCAACTTGCGAGTTCTGTGAACTTATGCATAGGGGTTGGCACATGTTTTCGTCTTGACTCTCCGGTAGAAACTTTGGGGCACTCTTTGAAGTTCTTTGTGTTGGTTGAATAGATGAATCTGAGATTGTGTGATGCATATCGTATAATCATACCCACGGATACTTGAGGTGACATTGGTGTATCTAGGTGACATTAGGGTTTTGGTTGATTTGTATCTTAAGGTGTTATTCTAGTACGAACTCTATGATAGATCAAACAAAAAGAATAGCTTCATGTTATTTTACTACGAACTCTTGAATAGATCGATCAGAAAGGATAACTTTGAGGTGGTTTCGTACCCTACCATAATCTCTTCGTTTGTTCTCCGCTATTAGTGACCTTGGAGTGACTCTTTGTTGCATGTTGAGGGATAGTTATATGATCCAATTATGTTATTATTGTTGAGAGAACTTGCACTAGTGAAAGTATGAACCCTAGGCCTTGTTTCCTGGCATTGCAATACCGCTTACGCTCACTTTTATCATTAGTTACCTTGCTGTTTTTATATTTTTCAGATTACAAATACTCATAGCTATCATCCATATTGCACTTGTATCACCATCTCTTCGCCGAACTAGTGCACCTATACAATTTAACATTGTATTGGGTGTGTTGGGGACACAAGAGACTCTTTGTTATTTGGTTGCAGGGTTGTTTGAGAGAGACCATCTTCAACCTACGCCTCCCACGGATTGATAAACCTTAGGTCATCCACTTGAGGGAAATTTGCTACTGTCCTACAAACCTCTGCACTTGGAGGCCCAACGTCTACAAGAATAAGGTTGTGTAGTAGACATCAGTGGCTGGTGGGTGTCAGTTTCTCCAACTTTAGTTGAATCGGATTCAATGAACAGGGTTTTTTCTGAAGATCAAAAAGCAATCACTATACTGCATTGTGGTTTTTGATGTGTAGGTAAGAACGGTTCTTGCTCAGCCCGTAGCAGCCACGTAAAACTTGCAACAACAAAGTAGACTTGTTTTTGCAGGGCATGTTGTGATGTGATATGTTCAAGACATGATGCTAAATTTCATTGTATGAGATGATCATGTTTTGTAACACAGTTATCGGCAATTGGCAGGAGCCATATGGTTATCCCTTTGTTGTATGAAATGCAGTCGCCATGTAATTGCTTCACTTTATCACTGAGCGGTAGCGATAGTCGTAGAAACAATAGTTGGCGAGATGACAATGATGCTTCGATGGAGATCAAGGTGTCAAGCCGGTGACGATGGTGATCATGACGGTGCTTTGGAGGTGGAGATCAAAGGCATAAGGTGATGATGGCTATATCATATCACTTATATTGATTGCATGTGATGTTTATCCTTTATGCATCTTATTTTGCTTAGTTCGGCGATAGCATTATAAGATGATATCTCACTAAATTTCAAGGTACAAGTGTTCTCCCAGAGTATGCACCGTTGCTATAGTTCGTCGTGCCGAGACACCACGTGATGATCTGGTGTGATAAGCTCTACGTTCACATACAATGGGTGCAAGCCAGTTTTGCACACGCAGAATACTCGGGTTAAACATGACAAGCCTATCATATGCAGATATGGCCTCAGAACACTGAGGTCGAAATCGAGCGTGAATCATATAGTAGATATGATCAACATAGTGATGTTCACCATTGAAAACTACTCCATCTCACGTGATGATCGGACATGGTTTAGGTTATATGGATCACGTGATCACTTAGATGATTAGAGAGATGTCTATCTAAGTGGGAGTTCTTAAGTAATTTGATTAATTGAACTTTAATTTATCATGAACTTAGTACCTGATAGTATTTTGCATGTCGATGTTGTTGTACATAGATGGCCTGTGTTGTTGTTCTGTTGAATTTTAATGTGTTCCTAGAGAAAGCTAAGTTGAAAGATGATGGTAGCAACTACACGGACTGGGTCTGTAACTTGAGGATTATCCTCATTGCTGCACAGAAGAATTATGTCCTGGAAGCACCGCTAGGTGACAAACCCGTTGCAGGAGCAACGCCAGATGTTGTGAACACCTGGCAGAGCAAAGCTGATGACTACTCGATAGTTTAGTGTGCCATGCTTTACGGCTTAGAACCGGGACTTCAACGATGTTTTGAATGTCATGGAGCATATGAGATGTTCCAGGAGTTGAAGTTAATATTTCAAGAAAATGCCCGGATTGAGAGATATGAAGTCTCCAATATGTTTTACAGTTGCAAAATGGAGGAGAATAGTTCTGTCAGTGAACATATACTGAGAATGTCTGGGTATCACAACCACTTGACTCAGCTGGGAGTTAATCTTCCTGATGATAGTGTCATTGATAGAGTTCTTCAATCACTGCCACCAAGCTGCAAGAGCTTTGTGATGAACTATAATATGCAAGGGATGGATAAGACTATTCCTGAGCTCTTCGCAATGCTAAAGGCTGCGGAGGTAGAAATCAAGAAGGAGCATCAAGTGTTGATGGTCAACAAGACCACTAGTTTCAAGAAAAAGGGTAAAGGGAAGAAGGGGAACTTCAAGAAGAACAGCAAGCCAGTTGATGCTCAAGTGAAGAAACCTAAGTCTGGACCTAAGCCTGAAACTGAGTGCTTCTATTGCAAAGGAACTGGTCACTGGAAGCGGAACTGCCCCAAGTATTTGGCGAAGAAGAAGGATGGCAAAGTGAAAGGTATATTTGATATACATGTTATTGATGTGTACCTTACTAATGCTCGTAGTAGCGCCTGGGTATCTGATATTGGTTCTGTTGCTAATATTTGCAACTCGAAATAGGGGCTACGGACTAAGCGAAGATTGGCTAAGGACGAGGTGATGATGCGCGTGGGAAATGGTTCCAAAGTTGATGTGATCGCCGTCGGCACGCTACCTCTACATCTACCTTCGGGAATAGTTTTAGACCTAAATAATTGTTATTTGGTGCCAGCATTGAGCATGAACATTATATATGGATCTTGTTTGATGTGAGACAGTTATTCATTTAAATCATAGAATAATGGTTGTTCTATTTATATGAGTAATATCTTTTATGGCCATGCACCCTTGATGAGTGGTCTATTTTTACTAAATCTTGATAGTAGTGATACACATGTTCATAGTATTGAAGCCAAAAGATGTAGAGTTGATAATGATGGTGCAACTTACTTATGGCACTGCCGTTTGGGTCATATTGGTGTAAAGCGCATGAAGAAACTGCATTATGATGGACTTCTGGAATCACTTGGTACATGCGAACCATGCCTCATGGGAAACATGACTAAAACTCCATTCTATGGAACAATGGAGCGAGCAACAGAGTTATTGGAAATCATACATACTGATGTATGTGGTCCAATGAACATTGAGGCTCGTGGCGGATATCGTTATTTTCTCACCTTCACAAATGATTTGAGCAGATATAGGTATATCTACTTACACTACAAAAAAAAGACACATCCATGACATTTTGGGCCGAACAAAAAAAATTTCTGTCATACATATGACACTTCTATGACGATAATTGTGACAAAACCCGGTATCATCATAGATGTGGTGGGCTCCTACTTCTATGGCAAAAAATCATGACAGAAAATGGACTTTTCATCCTAGGCGGGCCGGAGACGCAGCTGCATGACATTCTTTGGGCCGTCCATGGCGGGAAAAACCGTGGTAGAAGCGAGGGGGAGGAAAATTTCAGGGAGTTCCTGGTTACAGTGGGAGGTTGGGGGCCGAGCGATGCGCGTTTCTCTCGTACACGTACGCGCGTGTGTGCGAGGCGTTGGCTCTAACTGAACCCGAGCGAGGCGTTGGGCTCTAACTGAACCCGAGCGATTGCACTGCAGGCTACGCGACTGAACCCGAGCGATCAATCGATGGCTGTTAACTGAACCCGATCGAGCGATTCCTTCGCTACTGCTGCTAACTGAAGTCGATCGATGCTGCCTCTGGATGAACAGTGAGCGTTGCGGGGGGGGGGGGGGTTGGATGAACAGTTCCTGGTGGGGGTGGATGAACAGGACCCCATGGTGTTGCCTTTGGATGAACAGGACCCCGATCGATCGAGCCGGTTGGGGCTGGATGAACAGGACCACCCCGTGGAGGGCAGGATGAACAATAGATGGTGGAGGGCAGGATGAATAGTAGCCCGTGGAGGGGTGGTTGAACAGGAGCCCGTGGAGAGGGGTGGTTGAACAGTAGCTGGTGGAGTAGCGCGCGGTGGAGGCTGGATGAACAGGAGCCCGTGGATGAACAGTCGCAGGTGGAGGCTGGAGGAGGTCGACGGTGGATGAACAGTAGCTCGTGGAGGCTGGAGGGGGTCGACGGTGGAGATGAACAATATCCCGTGGAGTCCCGTTTTGCGGTACGCCACACCCCTCCCGATGAACATGACCCCCGTTTCGACCGTAGCGCTCCAACACAAGTCCGTTTCATCCGTTTTACGGTACGCCACACCCCTCCCAATCAACAGGACCCCCGTTTCGATCATAGGAGGTCCGTTTCCTCCGTTTTGCGGTACGCCAGACCCCTCCTGATGAACAGGATCCCGTTTCGAACGTGGCCGGTCGAACACAAGGCCGTTTCCTCCGTTCTGCGGTACGCCAGGCCTCGTTTCCATCGCCTTTTCCGTCCAAGCCCTCCCGATGAACACGACGCATTCCGTTGCCTCCCCATGAACACGACACATTCCGTTGCCTCCCCATGAATCCGACAACGATGCTGTTTCTCCGTTCCGACCCAGCCATGTACACGAGCCCTGGCCGTACGTATGCGCGAGTAGGCGTTCGAGACCCCGCCCGTATGTACACATACGTGGCCGTATTTTCTTTTTTGCACCCTGGCTGTTGTACGTACGTGTACATGCTACGTGCGCGCCTCTACTACGACACGTGCGCGCCTCTACATCGACATGTATATATGTACATACACATTTGCGACCAGAATGACAACGCTACGTACGCTTCGACCAGGTGGGTCCCGACTGTCAGGCACTTCCTTGCGTGCGAAGATGTAGCTAGTGTGTCCCAGCAGTCAGGGGGGCGAATCGTTTTGTTTTTTTGCCCGGACGCACTTCCTTGCGTGCGAAGGTGTAGCTGGTGGGTCCCAGCAGTCAAGGGGGAAACGTTTTTTTCGTGAAATACGGTGGCCCGTCCGGTGGGTCCCCGCTGTCAGGTGGAGGAATAATTATTTTGCACGTAATAAGGAGGCACTTCCTTGCTGCGGCCGTGGACCCAGCTGTCAGCCTCTCCACGTATAGTCCACGTCCGATGGAAGTCGTTCCTCGACCATGTTGACCACGCCGCGCCGAGAGCACCAGGGCGGTGGACGACGGCGAGGCCTAGGAAGGGGACGACAGGGAGCCGGGGAAGACGCGGCAGTGGAAGCCCACGCGGAGAGGAGTACGAGGGTTCACTGGTTCAGCTGCAGTGTGAGGCTGCCGTCGCTGCAGGGCCTGGCCAGCGGTGGGAATAGTAGGGGGCGGTGAGGCCTCCGTGGTAGCACAGCCGGCCACGGGAGGTAGGAGCATGCGGCACGACCGGCACTACTTTGGGCGGCTGGAGCAAGGAGACCAGAGGTTGAAGAAGCACGACGATCGTTGGATGGACATCGTACGGTCACTTGAGCTAGAATCGTTCATATTGACTAAAGTTGACAAAGGCCCCCGTCCTAGTCAACTTAGTAGGCCCACAAGTCAGCCTCCCACCATGGTGGGTCCCAGCTAGCAGGGGGAGTATTCATTTTTTTGTGCGTAATAAGGAGGCACTTCCGGTGGGTCCGAGCTGACAGCGGGGGGAACATTTTTTTCGCGAAATACGCTGGCCCGTCTGGTGGGTCCGAGCAGTCAGGGGGGAAACATTTTTTTCATGAAATAAGGTGGCCCGTCCGGTGGGCCCCTGCTGTAAGGTGGAGGAATAATTATTTTGCGCGTAATAAGGAGGCACTTCCTTGCGGCCGCCTGGACCCAGCTGTCAGCCTCTCCACGTACATTACTCTTCCGATGGAAGTCGGTCGTTGACCACGTTGACCACGCCGCACCAAGAGCACCAGGGCGGTGGTCTGGATGACGACAAGGCCTAGGAAGGGGACGACGCGGTGCCGGGGAAGACGCAGCAGTGGAAGCCCGCGTGGAGAGGAGTACGAGGGTTCACTGGTTCGGCTGCGGTGTGAGGCTGCCGTCGCTGCAAAATAACAGGGGGTGTGGGTGAGTGAAGGGATGGCCTGGCCAGCGGCGGGAGTAGTATGGGGACGGTGAGGCCTCCGCGGCAGCACAGCCGGCCACGGGAGGCAGGAGCAGGCGGCACGACTGGCGCTGCTTTGGGTGGCTAGACCAAGAATACCAGAGGTTGAAGAAGCACTACGGCCGTTGGATGGACATCGTACGGTCACTGAAGCTAGAAACGTTTATTATTGACTAAGTTGACAAAGCCCTTGGTACGCTCCAACTTAGTAGGCCCACAGGTCAGCCTCCGAAATGGTGCGCCCCAGATGTCAGGGGGAGGAATCATTTTTTGGGCGGCCGAAGCTAAGAATATCCGAGATTGAAGAAGAAGCACGACATCCGTTGGATAGACATTCAACGGCCACTGCTGCTAGAACCGTGTGTTGACTATAATAAGTTGGCAAAGCCTTGCATACGCGTCAACTTATTTTTTTAGGGGACGCGTCACTTAGTAGGCCCACAAGTGTGTGGCAGAGAACTTATAGCCCATTTGCGTTTTGTAAGAATGTACAACCCATTTTGGAATTCTAATGGAATTTACAACAACCCATTTACAGTTTGTTAAAAGTACAACCCATTTTCTAGCTAGGACAATGATTAATAATTTCAACCAACCGTTGAAGACAGAATTCAATAAAATTTCCCACATTTTGATGGGCTCCGAAATATTTTTATCCCGAAATTTCTAGTCAGATTAAATATAAATTTGTATTACGTAAAAATCCAACGAAACATTGCGCGTGCAACAATGAAAATTTAAGATTTTCAAAATCCATAAATAATATTTTATAAACTAATTTCGTGTTTGGTGCATTTTTTTATAGTTACTGCCCAGTTTTTATAATTACATCCCATTTATTATTTTTTAAAGCCCATTTTCCTGTTAAGCCTAATGCATCCCTCCTAGGAAAGATTTGCAGCCCAGCGGGGCGGAGAATAACAAGTTGACCTTGCCTGGGTATTCCTCAAAAAGACGTATAGCTGGGCTAGCCATTTTCATCTTGAAAAAATTAGTATCTGGGCTGGATATCTGGCCTGGGCTAGACGGGCCACAGCCCGCCCAGTTAATACCCTGCTCTCCTCTGAACAACAACGAAATCATCGCCAAGAAAAACTCTGCAGTGCTCACGCCTCAAAAACACAAATACTGCTCGAGCTGCTTGGTCCCAGCTGTCGGCCGCACCTTGTGCAATTCTCTCGTTTATATTGACTACATAGGTTGACAATGGTGTGGGACCGTGATGTCACGAAACCAGGAGAAAGCAAAAAAATATAGTTGTACATAATAAGGAGGCACTTGCGTACGTACGGCTATGGCCCTAGTGGGTCCCTAGTGTCATCCAGTCAAAATAAAGTCATCTCCTGAATCCTCATGTTCGTTGACGATGTTAACAATGCTCGGCGCCACGGCGAGCGCAACAACTCGAAGGACAACGGAGAGGGCCTCGCGGGCCCTACGGATGGTCTGATACAGCGCCCGCTACTCATTCAGGAAGCCAGGATCATCGGACACCTATGAGCACCTTCGAGAAACTGAGACGGCATGAAACGGTAAGGCCGCGCTTGGGAGCTCTGGTTTATTTCAAACCTGTATTAACATACAAGTGTAATTTACTCGTCATCGAAAACAACGCGTAAAATACAGGCGTAATGAAACCGAGGGCCCGAGGTCTGTAAGTAAAACCGGCGGGTTACGCGTGTAATTTGAGAGACCAGTGTATATTTTACGAGCACTGCTATATGGACGACATTACCAGACGATACATGCACGACGTGCGTATCATGCCATCCATGGGCAAGGCTGAAACAACAGCTAACGGCTGGATTAGCAATCGTCCGAGTGTCGTTCAGCGTTTTTATCGTGTGTCAAGTACTTCCGATATTTTACTAGTCGAAATCGACCAACCAAGCGCCTTCGCCCGAGACCATCTGCTTTAATTTACAAGCGTCAGTTTTACAAGCGGTTTTGGTTGGAAAACGACGATCCAATCACGGCCTAATATCATGAGTTGGTCGGAAGATCATATGGTTTCACGTCTAACCTACCCGACTTGTCGTATAGGCTATGAATGAAACATCAGACGATGAACTTCTTAAGCACGGAAACAACAGAAGAGGATGATCTTCTTAACAAGCAAATCACTGGCATTAGATCGACATGCAAAACAATACGAAGCATTATTCTCAGGAGGCACGGTGAACAGCTCGTGATGCCGCATGCCACAACATTCCAAGCTCAACTTTGCAATCAAACACAAGGCCTGGCATTACATAGACAATATTCAGAACAAACTCTTAACACAGGAATATCTCAGCAGAGTAACTATTTACTTCTAAACTGAACACAGGAATAGGAAAAAACACTCGACGCTGCTCACAGCAAGGGCGTCCCACTCAAAAATATCAAATGCATGTCTTCTGGCTAACATCAATGAGCAAATTTTGACAAGGTTTTCCAATTCCAATATATTAAACTAACGTCTTCTTGCTAACATCAATGATTAAACTTTGACAAGCTTTTCCCATTCAAAATATGTAATGCCTATGATCGTGGAGTCCTGTCGTAGCTTTTATACTTGTTTGGGCACTTTTTGCCCAGGGCACTCCACGTATTGTTAAATTGCCAATGGTCTCTGCAGACTAGTCATGTCACCGGTGTCTAATAATACTCTGTAAAGCTTCTCGGTCATTCCTTCTGTAATGTAGCGCAAACAGTGACTGCTTCTTTCTGCAAAGTGGAACGACCAACTAGACCCAGTAATGCAGCAGTTTGCCTTACACATTGGCTCCTTTTGTGCAGTTCAACTAAAATCGAAGTCGGAATAAAACCGAGCTTTAATTTTGATATCCCTGTAAGCAACAATAGGTATAAGGGAAACAATTACTAAGAAATAACGGTTGATGACTTGTACTCCCAGAAGAAAAGCATCTACTGATCTACTTTATCTTAATGGGAAACAAAGCAGGAGAGTAGCAATTCTCCATCAGTGTGATTCATTCATATTGACTGAGACATTATCTTAACAATGCCTTGTTTCAACATGTATAAAGAACGACAAAGCTTATAAAGGGGGTGATGCTGAATTTGTTGTAACAAAGCAACAAGCATCATGTCTGGGTTGGTCCCATTTTTGTTCACTACTTAATGGGAAAAGACAGCAATACAATAGCTTCAATTCATCATTTATTTAAAACAGTACCAATACAAGTAGCACAACATCTCAAAACACACTGCACGATCATGTGGATGAAGGCAAGTACCAACCTGTCATGACGCACACAAGATCACGTACGAATCTGCCAACACGAATAGGAAATCCAATCTCGTTTTGTGCAGTTGCACTGAAATCAAGCAAAGTGTTTCGCGTAGCGAAGCAAAATGTCACAATAGCAACAAGTTGAATAGATATCCCTGTATAAACAGAGGCAAAAAAGGAATCAATTACTGGCTAATAAAGGAGGATGAAACATGCGGCCACAAAAATGGTAATCCCGCCAATCCCTAACAAGTGTTGCAGTTTTGAAATAAGATTCAGTAGTTAATTCTGAGAGTGGCATCAATTACTGGCTTATAAAGGGGGTGATGCTGAATTTGTTGTAACAAAGCAACAAGCATCATGTCTGGGTTGGTCCCATTTTTGTTCACTACTTAATGGGAAAAGACAGCAATACAATAGCTTCAATTCATCATTTATTTAAAACAGTACCAATACAAGTAGCACAACATCTCAAAGCACACTGCACAATCATGTGGATGAAGGCCTGTACTGACCTTTCATGAGACGACCAACATAAAATACGAATCTACCAACACGAATAGGAAATCCAATCAAGTTTTGTGCAGTTGCACTGAAATCAAGCAAAGTTGCCGGTGTGACATTTAAGTTTTCTATAGCAACAAGTTGAATAGATATCCCTGTTTTAAGAGGCAAAAAAGAAAACAATTACTGGCCAATAAAGGAGGATGAAACATGCGGCCACAAAAAGAAGCATCTACCTTATCTTGATGGAAAACAAAGTATAGGACAGTGGCATTTCTAAAACGGTTGCATTGATTCATATTAACAGAGAAATTCTTTTAAAACAGATCAGTAGTTAATTCTGAGATTAACAACAGCAAAATAGCTGCATGGGACATGCCAGCACCATGTGCGTCCACACGTATAAATGGGTGATGCAGAGTATGTAGCCAAGCAGCATATATGCGCTGGTCCCATATTTGTTCTCTTTGAACCTTCTTCCTATGTGAGGGCAGCAAATCTAGTCGTGCACAAACTACCCGACCCCCCAGTTTCTTTCCCTTTTCAACAAAGAGATCGGTTCCTTACAGATGTGTGTACTGGGTTACCCCCTTTTTCCCTTTTCGACCTACAAAGCGGCTGGATAGCCAGTCTATACTACTTTCCGCCCCTCCTTTCCTCATTGAACCACGTCCTAGATTCTTGCTCCAGCCCACCGCACCCTTCATTCCTCTTTGAACCAAGACCTAGATTCGACTACAGATCGAAAAAGATCCACATGCAGCTAGAGCAACGACGGTTTCAAAGAAACTTATACCTTAGGGTCGTCGGGATGTGGCAAGGCGTGCGGCGGGAGGCCGGATCTGCCCACACTAAGTACGGCAGCGAGGAAGAAGGGGTCGGTGGCCCTCCCGCACAGGCGCTGGGTGAAAGAGAACAGCGCAGCCGACAGTGGATTGCCTCCCTCGCCGAAGGCGATAGAGTGAACGCTGCACCTCCTCCCCTTCCCGGTGCGACGGGATACGGACGCCTCCTTCACCAGCTGTGAGGGGGGAGAGAGAGACAAGAGGCCAACGCAGTCTTGTTTAGATCTGGTGAAGAGAGGGTGAGAGACTGTGAATATAGCAAACCCTAGCAAATGTATCTAGACTCATTTTAGTGCTAGATACCTCCGTATCTAGACAAATCTAAGACAAGTAATTCGGAACGGAGGGAGTAACATATATGTAGTGCGGCGAGCGTGTGGAGAGTGCAAACCCTAGCGAACAAGCGCTGAGGCTCCCGCTTATATATATACTACTGTAGTACGGACTGAGCTCCGGTGCCTTCACTGCACCTGCTTTTGGCTGTATGACAGGTGAGCCAGCCACATTTTGGGCCCACCTGTCGTAAAACCCTAGCGAAAATTGCACCAACGTGAAAGACGACTGCGTCTCCAACGCAACCAAGGTGAACTGACGAAGGATATCATCTTTGTGCGTAACAAGCAAAGAGCACTGATGGAAGACAGCTTGTTTTTCGTCGAAAATCGATCAGCTTCACCAGCCGACGCAACCATGAGGCGCAACCATGAGCATCGATAGGTCATCGTGGTGATGCATCATCCATTTGGCATCAAGTTTGGGTGAGGCACCTAAGAAGTTCGACAAATCCTCACTGTGGTCTGTTTCTTCTCAGTAATCAAGCTCGAGGAAGGAAGAACCACGTGGCAGAGGACAGTGAGGCGGAACAACAATGGCCATCCAATTTTGTGCAGTTCCACTAAAATTGAGGAAGACATGCCCGGGTATGGAGACACGCATCGCTGTTTCCAAAAATATAAAAAAGGGTTAGCAACGACATCTCAATTGTCAATAAGAATTAATGAAAAGTACACCAACAAACAGAAGCATCATAATTATCTTGATGGGAACTAAACCAGGATACCCGAGAAAAAAAGCATTTCTTCATTTAACCAGTGATAGTACTACCACCATATGGACAATGACCGCACAACCACCATGTACTTTTTGTCGAAACAACATGTATACCTCCACCGAGGCATAAATCAGGACAACTTTTTGAGTGGCATTTCCTCTATAATAGTACTAGTAGGTGATGTTGGACCAGCCGACGAACCCTAGCTACTATGCATGGGGAGCTGGGGAGTAGTCGCATAGAAGAAAACCCGCACGCAGCGACCTGGGGAGCTGGACCAGTACAAGAAGTTATACCTCAGGTGGGCGAGATGTCGTTTAGGCGGGCGGGCGGGATCTGCCCACACGACGGCAGCGAACAAGGGCGCGGAGGATCTTCGTCCGCGCCAGCGCCGGCTCCGAGAGGACGGTGCGCATCGGCTTCCTCCGTCGCCGACGGCGACAACGTCAACGCTGCACCTCCTCACCTCCCGCAGCGGACGGGATTCGGCCGGATCTGTGACCACCGGTGAGGAGAGAGATAGAGTGGACACTGTCATCTTGTTTTGATATGGAGAGGGTGAGAGAGCGAGACGCGAGAAACTCTATCAAACAAGAGGCTATAATGGAGTAAAAAAATCTCTCCATAGCAGTGGTTTTAAATAGAATACGCGCGTTCCCGGAAAAAAGAAACGAAAACTGGCGGACAATTTTTTAAGGGTCTGTCTAGGACACATCTAGATGTGACATAGTTATGTCACATATAAGTTGATGTCCACTCTGTTTGTGGTCTTTTCCTAGTTTTTTTTGTTTCTTGTTGCTACATTATATACTTGTGGGAGCTTAGATGTGATATCCTTAAATAACATCTAGATGTGAATTAGACAAACTGATTTTCTAACGTACCAAGAAAGAAAACTCGATCAAAAACACGCCCCCGCTTCCAGGTCGCGAGAGTCGTCGCGCACACACACATAGACATAGACATGCATATCCGTGTTTACGTAAAATTCCATTTCCATCTCCATCTCCAATCATATTTGTCCAACTGGCACATTATTTACGTTGTTAATTATATACGCAGCAATATTAACGTACAACATCTCTTGTTTGCGCACGTCCGGACCGCTGCCACGGCCGGTCCTGACCAACCCGAACCCTCTTCATCACCCGCGCGTGCTTCCCGCCCGAAACGGTCAGTGCCGCATTCATGCCCGGCCAGAGCGGACGCGACCTCTCACTGGCGCCGGCATTGATTGCGGCGCGCCGGCCGAGAGAGCGTCGCCCGCGCCGCTTCCGGGTGCACGCGGCTGCTCCGCGTTCAAAGGTCGCAATAGCCGGCTACAACATGCGCGATCTCTTCCAGTAGTAAGTTCTTGGGAGTCCGTGCTACAGCTAGCTGTCCTCCCCAACTCGTCAATCTCTTCCAGTAGTGCTAGTACTCCATGGCGCGATCCATCGACAAGCAGGCGGGAAAGTTATGGTATACTACTCGGTTTGCGGTGAGTGGCATGCCGAGCGACCGTGTGGGGTCGAGCCATGGAGGAGGGTGAGACACGAACACGACAGACGTGATTTAAACGTTGGTTTTGCTCGATGGCGCGATCCAACGAAATGAAACATTGGTTTCTCTCCGTTTCCATTTTTTCTCCGGAAAAACAGAAACTTTTCCACTCCATTTTCATTCCTATTCCAAGGTTTCCCCGTTACAACATTCCATCAAATACAAAGGAAAACTAACACGGATGCTGATGCATCTCAATGATTCACAGATCATAGCCAATATTTACTTCACAACTAAAGAAAAAAGTTGTGAGAGCGTGTACGATAGAAAAACTACTGATGGGGTCACTACGACTTAAACCCTAAACCCTAAACATGATTTAATTTCCTGGCCAGGTAGAACCTGTCGAAGGAAAGACGGCTGGCACCCTCGGATCACACGATGCTTTTGTGCAGTTCCACTAAAATCGACCTGAGCATCCCTGATGGCAAAGATATTGAAGAAGTGTGATTAGAATAATAGTACTGGCACTAGTTCATGAGACATAAACTCATCACAAGTAGAAGCCGGTAGAAGTAGAGAAAGATCGACATGGAGATGGAGCTACGGCAGTGGAGCAAGCCGGCTCCAAAAGGAAGATGGACTACCTGGGACGTCGGGCTGTAGCTAGAAGGGCGGTTGGGACGCGACATCGGCCCATACCGCGGTGACCCCCGATTGGGACGCACCGACTGTGGGTTTTCTCCCTCGCCGATGTCGACCGCGTCTACGCAGAACATTGTTCCCTTCCCCCAGCTGCGGGATCAGGCCCGTCGTTCTATGCTTGTGAAGAGAGCAACCTAAGCAAGCAGGCTTGTAGCTTAGGCTCCTGCTAGTGTATATATAGTGGTTTTCTTTTTCTCTCCATACCAACCATTTTATATTGCCTACGTGTCATTCAAGAGTGAAATGATGGTTGCTTCTTCCGACTAACTTACTGTGTGATTTGACTGCTCCTTAGTGGCCCCTACACGTACTCCCCCTACGTGTATGCAACAGTCACACGTACACATGGACGCAAAAACGCGCGCGACGCCCTAATGCATGCATGTCCGAGCACACGACAAAACACACACGGTCACACTCAAGTGCTCAACCTACATGTGCATGCACACACATACTCAGTCAGGGTGAGCTAGTGACCGTATGAACACCGGAAAATATATATATTGAGCGCAATGAGCGTATTATGAAGTCCACTGACCGTATTTTTACAAATATACAGTGACAGACAGTGTATTTATCTCGTTTGAAATTAAGCAATATTAACGGAGAGGAGGCAGCATGGACTAGAATTACTTTGATGTGTCCCGTCAACTTGCCGAACGAGGAGAAGGTTGCAGGGTGGGAGAAGCTTGCGCGCAGTGGCTCGCAGGACAAGGAGAAACCGGATGGAGGAGCGTCTGCACTCTTATTATAATTTTAAAATGTGATAAAGCAATCTTCAACACATTTGGTTCTCTTCGAGGGTTCTCGCATGTGATAATGGAAGTTGATTGCATGGAACACTCGCCACAATTCTTGCTTAATTCTGGCTCATATCCTGTTACAAATAGTAGCGCTCAGTAATATTTCCTCTTTTTTTGTTATTCAGCATGTAAACAGGTCAGCAAACATTGCGGCGCATCTTCGTGCGAACCGTGCTTGCTGCACTTTGAATGTGGCCGAGAGATGGCTTGATGAAACACCTCGCTTCCTACTTCTTTTTTTGTGGGGTACCTCGCTTTCTAGTGACCAGTGTCTTGGCTGATCGTCCTAAGAATGCTTATATATGAATAAAGCTCTCTCATTTACCCGTAAAAAAGATTAAGCCATATTAACCGGAAAGGAGGGAGTATGGACTAGCACTACTTTTTGGTGTGTCCCGTCAACTCGTAGAACGAGGAGAAGCTTGCAGGACAAGGTGAAGCTCGCTTACGCCTTTTGACTAATGCAACCTACCCTCGGTGGACATGCATCAGTCCATTCGGTGTCAGATTGTCAGAGGCATACACTGTAGTACCCAACATGCAGAGTACCATCATTGTTCGACTTCACGAAGGGGCGAAGAGCCAAGCGCAGTAGTACGCGTACTTGGTTTTGCACCTTCATACTACTCCACCCTCCGTTACAGTTTACAGGGCACGCTTCATTATGATGCATTTCTCTCAATGCATTTCCACCACCAGAGAGACTTTAGATGCGTTTGGTATAATGCTCAATTAATTAGGGCGTGGTAACCGCAATCAAGTCCACAATTTTCTCTCCATGTACTGTACTAGTACGGAGTGCATGCATGTGTGTACCCGGGGTGGAAGCACTGCATGCATGTGTGTACGCATTATTCCCTGTAGTAATAGACGCCGTGCTATAACTACCAATGCTATTTTTCAGGACGATCGCTAGTCGCCTTGGTCGCACAGATTTTTTTCTTTTTTCTGAAGCGCGTTGTATAAACAGTGACGGATGGAGTAGTATGAGCGGATTCAAAGAAGAGCGTATTGATGGTTGCTTCTTCAGAGCAACTTACAGTGGGAAAGGTGGGGCTTATGATTTGACTGCTCATTACTCACTATTAATGCGGCGCAACGACCGGGCTGAGTCTCCCATGCGGTTGTGTACTACCCCCTCGGTTCTTAAATATACTCCGGAGTATTTGTCTTTCTAGAGATTTCAACGAGTGACTACTCTCTCTCTCTCAAATATTTGTCTTTTTAGATATTTCAAATGGACTGGCACATACGTATGTATATAGACATATTTTAGAGTGTAGATTCACTCATTTTGCTCCATATGTAGTCACTTGTTGAAATCTCTGTTAAGACGAATAGAATATTTAGGAACGGAGGGAGTACACATAAGAAGCAAAATGAGTGAATCTACACTCTAAAATATGCCCGTTTGAAATTTGTAAAAAGACAAATATTTAGGAACGAAGGAGTATAATTTTGTGCATGGCACATGGACCCGAATGATGAAGAGGCTTCTGGCAATGCCATCAAGCTTCCATCATTTGTTTACATAATTGACGTACTATACAAATAATTTTCCAGCGACATGAAATTGTACAATGGTGTGAGCTTTCAGCTTTTGTTTCGCGTGTCTTGCCATCGATGCTCTTTTGGAAACAATAAAAAACTAACTTCCTTGCTAATGCATGTCAATTATTAGAGATCAGAGCTAATAATTACATCACAACTGAAGACAAAGTTGTGAGAAGGTGTTAAATTAAAATTGATCCATGCTTTCATTGGCAGCAACGTCCCCCCAGCTTTGTCTAAATCAACAAGACATGTTGGGAAAAAAGTAGCTGTCTGGAGCATGCAACATTCCGATCATTTTGTGCAGTTCCACTAAAATAGAGAGAGAGAGGCCACCGGAGCCTTGTGTGAGATACTCTGAAGAGCGGACTACCTTTTCCTCCATAAAAATCGTTTTATATTCTGTGTACGTGCCATTGAGCGCTATAACTTTATTTAAAAATAGCGCGGCAACACGTCAAGTCGAACTTTGTTTCGTGCACGCATGGTACACGACCTCCCTAGGTAAACAACCGCTACAGGCGTTCAAATTAGCACGTGGGCTGCCATTTCGTAAAGAAATGAGCTCCACCGTGTACCTGCGCGGGTGTGGCTGGACACGAAGCGTGAGTACGTGCACGGTGCACCTATTCTCTTCTTGTATACGTACACCACCTGTGTGGGGTTGTGTGAGAGAGATACAAACCTAGAGAGATATAGTGTGTGGGTTCTTGAGAGGTTTTTTGGGGGGGGGGTCAATCAAAAAATTTAACATATGCAATATGTGTGAAATAGAGTCCTGGATATAACATATATATAGAGGGGGCGATCCACGAGAAGAGAGTGGAGGTATCATTGGCTTGAGGTGTCCATAGAATCGAAGAGAGGGATGATGTGTGTGCGTGCGCGCGCAATCGATAAAGAGTGCCATCGAATTTGTGTGTGCCCACATCAAAGATATAGAGTGGTTGGCCTACTGGAACGTGAGATGGGACATGTGCAGTTTGTCTCTGTGGCATGGATACCTACCTGCAGCGCTCGACTATCGGTGTGTGGTGGGGGAAGAGGGAGGCCCAATTAACTATAGAGGTACAATGGCTGGTATATGTGTGGAGGAGGAGAGAGGCCTACCTCATGTATTAAGGAGATCGATCTGCCTCATGTATTAAGGGAGATCGATCGACATCCATACATATGTGCAAGAGATGAATAAGGTTGGGAGATCGACATCCATACATATGTGCAAGAGATGAATAAGGTTGGGAGAGAGACAGAGCTAGAGTGTTGGAGGGGGTGGTAGTGGAGTTGCTTCTAACAAATGGTGGGATAGGCTTGCTAGACAAACGGAGGGCACGCCCGCAATATCAATAAGAGAGGAGATGGCTTCTTGTTGTCTATGCACGTGCGTGTGAGAGACGGGTCAGGAGGCATGCACGAATGATGAGGGGGGATGATGTGGCTGTGGTAAGCAGACGTAACTACATAGGAAGATCAATCACCCTTTGTAAGATAAAGGAGAGACATAACTTGTGAGGTACGTCGATCGATGGGGGGTAGTTAAAGTCGATCTAGGTATATGTTGGGAGATCGATCGGTATACATGCATGTGTGTGTTAGAAGCAAATGAGGCACGAGGAGAAGGATAGAGAGAGAGGGATGCATGTAGGAGGTGGTACGAGAGGCATACTATATCGAGGGGAGGAGTGTGCGAGTACGAGATTGATGAAAAGAGTGGTGGGAGTGAGGCATGGACGGTGACAAGAGAAGAGGGGAAGCTTGTGTTTGTGCTAGGCACACCTGGCTAGAGAGGCATACCGATCGATGTGTGCCGTAAAGAAGGAGCTAGGGGCCTACACACACCATGGGTGAACGACCTAAAGTGAAAAGACGAATTTGCGTGATGGAGCTAGAGAATGCTGAGGGAGGGTGAGAGGGATGCGGGCGTGTGCATGCATAAGAGAAAGTTAGAGCTAGCTACAAAGATAAGAGGGTTGTGTGGGTGTAAAAGACGAATAGAGATCATATATACTTCATTATAAAAAGCGAATTTGGATATTTGAAGAATATATCATAGTGTTTCAAACCGACGGATGTGTGAATATATATAACGGTGATACACATGGTGTTGTTATGAGCATGGTATACTACATTTAATATGTTTTATCTCTACTCTTATAAAAACGGAGTTGTTGATGATGGTGTGCCTGCCATCCTGCATTATAGGCCGTCTGATTTATATCTAGCGGATAGCAATGAAACTATGATGGTTGAAGTTGGCAACAATCATGATTGTAGATTCTTATTGAAATAGAGAAATGAATTCAAATTTAGTTCGAATTGCAGCGGTAGTATAGACATTTGGAATGCACTAAAATGTTGGTATGAGTAGGTTACATGCATTATACAGCAAGCGAAAAAATTTAATCGGACATAACATGGATTCATACTCCCTCCTTCCATCTACACATGGCGTAATGAGATTTTTAAGACCGCCTTTGACTATTGACAAGATTAATAGTACATGACATGCACAATGTGAAAATTATATCATTGAAAGAACCTTTCACAGACGAATTTAATGGTGTGCTTTGGGTAAGTTTCATGTCATATATCATTGCTCTAATATTTGGTCAAAGTTAGAATCGAAAAATGCATTAGGCCCTATATAGATGGAAGGAGGGAGTAGCTTTGAATAGCATTTGTATAGTAAAACGGGGCAAGAATCTCTCTTTGTGTGGTGTGAATAGTTTTATTTCTTTCGTTTTCTTTTTGGTTGAGGGAAGTGCGAATTGATATGGTACGTACAAGTACAATAGTACTACACATTAGGCTTGTCCCTAAAATTCAACCCGCGTCTTGTTATATCCCAAAAATTCAGATATCGTGCTCCCAAAATTGGCGCCTTCACAACCCGCGCCTTGCTATCCCGAAATTACAACGCGCGCGAAAACTCCCTCCAGCTGCCAAATCCTGACACACGAAATCCCCCTTGTAACCCTGAGCCGAAAGGGCCGCTAGTTCAAATCGGTGGGGGGTACTTTTGTAACACATCCTACATTTTGGACAAGCGCGTTCCTAAGTCATGCTTCACCCCCTCCCATCGCCCCCTTTTTGCCATTCGAAATCCCAGGCCGCCATAACCTCTCCGCTCCAGCCGCGAAACCCCACCCTCCTCCGTCCGCCACATCACCGCTGCCCAGCCGGAGCCTCTTCCCCGATGACGTCGTCCAGCGCAACAGCTCAATGTCCCTCGTCCACCTCCCCGGATGAGGATCTGTCGTCCATCTCGCCGTCCCGCCGGTTCAGCCGCCCTATCCTCCACCTCCAAGGAGCTGCTCCGACAATCGCCTCGTCTATCGCGGCTGCTCCATCCCCACAGCGCCGCCTTAACCTGCTTCACCAAAACCGCAGCATCCTCACCGACTCCTCGGACGAAGCCGAGGCCTACTCGGTGCCACCAAAGAGGTTGTACACTCATCGCATCGCACCTTCTCCTTAACTCGACCTCCCGGTGCCGACGGTGCTCCATCCTGCACCCCCATGTAGCGGCTACCTTGAAGCCGGCGCCGCGGGCGACATCTCCACGGCGGCTCTCCCCCAGTGCGAGGCCCCTTCGGCGGTGGCGTCCATACCAGCCGGATCTGCTGCTGCTGCTCCGGCACTCGTTCGATCGCTCGCTTGCCCAGCTGCTGCTGCTGCTCTTCCCCTCGCTCGTGCTGCTGTTCTGCTCCGATTAAGCCACACTTCAGTCAACTAAATCGACTTTTGGGTCAGTCGATTTTCAGGAGTTGGGGGCCTCGCCGGAGTTAAGGAAGAACCACCCGCAGCGCGGACGGGGGCTCGCTGGAGAGGTACCCCACTATCTATCTTAGGGTTCAGGGTGGGGGGCGGGGGGCCTAGAGGGCTGGCCGGGGTGGCGGTGGCGAGTTGTTTTGGGGCGGCGAGGTGGCGCTGGGGCCGGTGGTTCGGCCGGTGGTGGTTGGCGGCTCACGGGCGTGCAGGTTGAAGATGAACTGCAGGCCCTCCCTAAACTACATGTCAAATGCCTCTCTGCTACCATTGCGTTCAGTTTCGACAGTAGCATTCAGATTCCACAGTAAATTTCAGTTTCGACAGTTAAGTTCAGAGTCAACAGTTTTTACCTCATCTGTTGTAGTCAGGTGGTTTTTGGTGATGTTAATTTTACATCCATTTACATCATCTATTGGAGATGCTATTAGAATCCCACTTGAGATTGACGATGTCTGTCTTGTGCTGCTTCAGCCTTGACGTCTTACGGCTCACCGGAGCTGCTCCAACGACAGAACGATCTGTCCCAATAGAGCAGTGCCCTGGACGCCGTCTACAGATTCCTCAGATCTTCCTCCACACCTCTGACAGCCACCTCTGCCTCAACTGCTTCAGCGACCAACCCAATGATGCTGAGGTCGACATGGCTACGGCAAAGAGGTTGTACACTTATTGCATCACTTATTACTATACATTCACGTCGATCTAGTAGGGCTATTTTGGTTCATCGGAAAAACATCGATCCACTAGTTGTTACCATCACTCTAAATTTCTGCATGCTCTCCTTACATAATCTCACCATATTTTTTTCGTATGCATGTCAGATATTGTACACAGTCATGCTGAACATGTAGAGAAAAAGAGAAGAGTTTTGCGCGGCAATACAATGTCATGCAGACATCGCTCCATGGTGGGTTCAATGGCAAACCCTCCCCACCCCTCTCCAGATTGTAATCCAGAGGAAGATATCTGTTCTGAGGCGGATTCGGACACCGCTGACCACTCCCAAGGTGTTTGCTCTACCTTGGCATGATGATGTTAGTCATATCATGCATATGTTGTCTTGCAGTGCATACTTTTAACATCATATATGTCATCTGCTTAGTTTAGACATGTTCTGTAATGCCACTTGTTTAGTTTCTATATCATATATGGGAATTATGCAGTCTCATGTCTTTTAGCCAGCCATAATATATGTGAAATATGCAATGCCATCCTGTTTAACCAGGCATCATATATTTGAATGATATCTTGCCCATCCTTTTCTTCATTACATTTCCATTTGTCCACAATATTTGTACATTAAACTACTCTTCCTGTGAATCAGCCATTTGGGTGGGAGATGGAAAAATCTGGAGTGAAAACAAGGCCTTCAGAGCAGAAAGTGCTACCTGTCGAAGCAGATCTCTTGTTGGGTCCCGATAGCTCCTCAGAGATGGATTCAGAGACAGATGACCAGCCCTATTCCCCCACTGAGGTGTATGCTCTAACTTGGCACAGTTATACTGCTCATATCATGCATACGGTGTCTTGCATTGCATAGTTTAGACATCATATACACAATATTCAACACCATGTTCCTAGTTCAGACATCATATCAAATGCCCTCTGTTTAGCATATAAATCACATATGTGAATTAAATGATGCGATCCTGATTACTTAGATAACATGTAGGTGAATTATGTCATGCGATCCTGTTTAGTTATTCATCATATCTTTGAATTATGTTATGCTATGATATCCAGTTTAGATAGACATCATATATGTGAAATTATGTCATGCTATCCGTTTTAGTTAAACAATATACATGTCAAATATTTCATGCCCTCTTTTTTCCACACTATCTATTGCATCTGTCTCTCATACAATGTATGTACATTCAACTATGTTTCATGTTTATCAGCCATTTGAATTGGAGCGGGTGATGCAAGTATCTAGCGGACTAAAAACACGGTCTTCAAAGAAAACAGTGCTACCTCTTGGTGGAGATAGCACCCCGGTTGTACATGCACAAGAACCAGCCCTACCACACATAACCCAAACTCTCGCAGATTGTACCCCTACTACGATGGACAGAGAACCAGCTTCACCCAATCTAACCCCAACCCCAGCCGATAGTAACCCAGTTCCTGTTGACACAACACCATCTCCACCACAGAGCTCCCAAACAAGAGCAGTTAGTAAGGCAGCTCCAGTGCCCATAGGGCCAGTACTATCACGGCGAACCCCAACTCCACCAGTTAGTACGCCTATTCCTGTGGAGGAAGCACAACCAGCTAGTCGTAGTTTAGCATCTATCGCATTTGATGTTGTTAAATTGTATGTCGTATCTTCCCATCTTGGAAATATTATACTGAAGATGAAGGAAAATGTCAGTTGCAGGTGTTTGTCCAGGAGTTATGTGTAAGTAATGTTATTCATGGCAATTACTTTGCTTTGTCCCATACATCCTACCTCCATGATGGTTATAATACAACAAATTTTCCCATTTTTCTCTATAGAGAAGGACCGATTTGGAAACTCAGGATGAGGTAACCTGTGCTAATACCTCTGCTATCTTCAAGAATGCTTGGTGGCAGTATCAGAATTACCTGAAGAAAACGTACTTCACCGGTAAAGAAACTCATCAGATTCCCTTATGTTCTCCTGAGACACATTTATTGGACGATGACTGGGAACGCCTTGTTCTGTACTGGTGCCGAACCAAGAATGTGGTAAGGTCTATGAGCTCATTTTCTATTTTTAATTATTATATTCTTGCGTCTTACTGTACTCTGTTCAGGTAGAACAAGTGCCTAAACATGAAGAACAACTGTTCTAATTTAAGATTCCATTGCTACCATAGGACATAGATATATGTTTGTTTGATGCTTTTATTATGTACTAGTACTTGGCAATAGAAGACTTGGTAGTTTAGTCCTGTCCACCTTACTAATGAACTGGTTCACCGAAATGAGTTTCATATACTAGTACATGCTAAACTTGTTATGTGTCTTCTTGTTTCTTCTTTTAGAATGCTGACAGAATATTGGGGAAGAGTGCCTTATTAAGCAACGGTAAAGGAAGTAATGCAGATAAGGTTCAGGATAGTGACACATCTTGTCTTGGTTTAGTGTTGGAGTTACTGGCCACTACCTCTTGCACAAGCTATTCAAACTCACTGTCTGAATCAGTTCGGTTTCTTGAGTCTCGACTACAAGCTGAAAGATATCGATCAGCTGTGCTGCGACAAGAAGCGGAAGGACTGCAGAAGTCCCTGGAGCATTAAGATGCATACTTTCTGGTGCAATAGCAAGCGTTGGAGGATTTTAGCGCCAAACAGGACAAAGCTAATCAGCTTGCTAAGCTTATTGCCAGCATGGTGGATACCCAGGATAACATTTCTTGAGCTCTTCTGAAGTTATTTCAGTTATGCTCTTGTTTTGCTGCCGCGTTTATTTGCACTGGTGGCCAATTTTGACGGCCAGTGTATATGATATGCTGCTTTGTTCCCTATATTTGCACTGGTGGCGAACTTTGATGCCCAGTGGATGTAATATGTGTAATAGCCGTGATAGCCTAGCGTTAGTTGCTTGCTTATTTATTTCCTTGTTGTCTTCTTTATTTGTTTGCTTGTAGTCATTGCAGTTCTTTTTCCGCGGTTAACTAGTGGCTGCAATAACCTATTTTTTAAAACTAGGCCACAATAACCATGGGCTAATATTTACTGTAGTGACACTGGGCCTCCTACGGGCCGTAGAAACAGTGGGCCTTCTACGGGCCATAGAAACAGTAAGCCTTCTACGGGCCATAGAAACAATGGGCCTTCTACGGGCCGTGTCATCAATGGGCTTTATACGGGCCGTATGATCGATTGGCCAAACATGGGCCAATAACAGCCGCATTATGGCCATAAATGGACTAGAGTTGGAATCGTCCGTTCATGGGCCGACCGTAATGGGCCATCGTTAATAGGCTGTATTTGATGACGCTATAAAACGGCCCAACATATTAACGAACCACAAACGGGCCGACTATAACCACGGGCTGAATTTGGCCCACAAGCAGAAAATGACAGTAATGGGCCGTAAGTAAACGAATGCTAGAAATGAGCCCAAGAATAAATGGGCTCTGAGAAGGCCGAAAGATAACATGGGCTGGAAACGGCCCAACGGAATAACGGGCCGTTAATGGGTATAAAGTGATAGACTATTCATTACGGGCCAGTTTCACCACGGGCCGTTAATGGGTGTAAAGTGATACACTATTCATTACGGGCCAGTTTTACCACGGGCCGTTAATAGGCCAAGAGTTACATAGGGCCTCATATGGGACGAAAGACGTCATGGGCCATACATGGGCCAGAAGTGAAAACGGGCTGGAATCATATTGGATGGCCCAGATGACGCTACTGGGCCTAATTCGGATAGGGCGTAACGGGCCTTGGGTTAGCGGACTGTAAATGGGCTATATGCGAATAGGCCGTTAACAGGCTTTCCATGGGCCGGCCCGCCACCTTTTGACCAAGTCAAACCGGCCGGCCTTTTCACAGGAATGGGCCTCTGTTGGGCCGTGCCACGAGTTGACGTATCATAGGTGCCTTCCGTCCAATGAGTGGTTGACATCTGTCCCAACGATGAGCCGACACGTGTTTCCTCCAGCCAATGATGATTTTACACGTGGAAAATCCCCATTGGTCGGGGCTGTTAACGGGTTATCGGATCCAAAACCCGACCCGATAGCTTAACGGTGTTCCGGTACGGTGGATGCCATGTGCCGGTCACCCTTGACGAAAGCACTTCTGTGACGCGCGATTTATCGTCATGGAAGTGGACACTTCCGTGATGATAATTTTGGTAATGTCATGGAACACTTCTACGACAGCACATGTATGACTATCTTGATTCTGTCATAAATTTGTCATGGATGTACATGCATGACAAAAAAGCAACCTACTGTGGCAAACATGTATCATCACGGAAGTGTATTTTTTTTGTAGTGTTAATGAAACATAAGTCTGAAACATTTGAAACGTTCAAAGAATTTCAGAGTGAAGTGGAAAGTCATTGTAACAAGAAAATAAAGTTTCTGCGATCTAATCATGGAGGAGAATATTTGAGTTACGAGTTTGGTCTTCATTTGAAACGATGCGGAATAGTTTCACAACTCACGCCACCCGGAACACCATAGCATAATGGTGTGTCCGAACGTCGTAACCGTACTTTACTAGATATGGTGCGATCTATGATGTCTCTCACTGATTTACCGCTATCGTTTTGGGGATATGTTTTAGAGACGGCTGCATTCATGTTAAATAGGGCACCATCAAAATCCGTTGAGATGACACCTTATGAATTGTGGTTTGGCAAGAAACCCAAGTTGTCGTTTCTTAAAGTGGAGCTACGATGCTTATGTGAAAAAGCTTCAACCTGATAAGGTCGAACCCAAATTAGAGAAATGTGTCTTCATAGGATACCCAAAGGAGACTGTTGGGTACACCTTTTATCACAGATCCGAAGGCAATATATTTGTTGCTAAGAATGGATCCTTCTAGAGAAGGAGTTTCTCTCGAAAGAAGTGAGTGGGAGGAAAGTAGAACTTGATAAGGTAATTGTACCTGCTCCCTTATTGGAAAGTAGTTCATCACTAAAATCAGTTCCAGTGATTCCTACACCAGTAATTGAGGAAGCTAATGATAATGATCATGAAACTTCTGATCAAGTTACTACCGAACCTCATAGGTCAACCAGAGTAAGATCTGCACCAGAGTGGTATGGTAATCCTGTTCTAGAGGTCATGTTACTTGACCATGACAAACCTACGAACTATGAGGAAGCGATGATGAGCCCAGATTCTGCAAAATGGCTTGAGGCCACGAAATCTGAGATGGGATCCATGGATGAGAACAAAGTGTGGACTTTGGTTGACTTGCCCGATGATCGACAGGCCATAGAGAATAAATGGATCTTCAAGAAGAAGACTGACGCTGGCGGTAATGTTACTGTCTACAAAGCTCGACTTGACAACTTCAAGGAGTTGAATACGATGAGACGTTCTCACCCGTAGTGATGCTTAAGTCCGTACGAATCATGTTAGCAATTGTCGCATTTTATGATTATGAAATTTGGCAAATGGATGTCAAAATTGCATTCCTTAATGGATATCTTAAAGAAGAGTTGTATATGATGCAACCAGAAGGTTTTGTCGATCCAAAATGTGCTAACAAAGTGTGCAAGCTCCAGCGATCCATTTATGGACTTGTGCAAGCCTCTCGGAGTTGGAATATACGCTTTTATAGTGTGATCAAAGCATATGGTTTTATACAGACTTTTGGAGAAGCCTGTATTTACAATAAAGTGAGTGGGAGCTCTGTAGCATTTCTAATATTATATGTAGATGACATATTATTGATCGGAAATGATACTGAATTTCTGAATAGCATAAAAGGATACTTGAATAAGAATTTTTCAATGAAAGACCTCGGTGAAGCTGCTTATATATTGGGCATCAAGATCTATAGAGATAGATCAAGACGCTTAATTGGACTTTCACAAAGCACATACCTTGATAAAGTTTTGAAGAAGTTCAAAATGGATCAAGAAAAGAAAGGGTCCTTGCCTGTGTTACAAGGTGTAAAGTTGAGTCAGACTCAATGCCCGACCACTGCAGAAGATAGAGAGAAAATAAAAGTCATTCCCTATGCTTCAGCCATAGGTTCTATCATGTATGCAATGTTGTGTACCAGACCTGATGTGTGCCTTACTATTAGTTTAGCAGGGAGGTACCAAAGTAATCCAGGAGTGGATCACTGGACAGTGGTCGAGAACATCCTGAAATACCTGAAAAGGTCTAAGGATATGTTTCTCGTTTATGGAGGTGACAAAGAGCTCGTCGTAAATGGTTACATCGATGCTAGCTTTGACACTGATCCGGATGACTCTAAGTCACACACTGGATACATATTTTTATTAAATGGTGGAGCTGTCAGTTGGTGCAGTTCCAAGCAGAGCGTCATTGTGGGATCTATGTGTGAAGCGGCGTACATAGCTGGTTCGGAAGCAGCAAATGAAGGAGTTTGGATGAAGGAGTTCATATCCAATCTAGGTGTAATACCTAGTGCATATCTTTTGTGACAATACTAGTGCAATTGCCTTGGCAAAGGAATCCAGATTTCACAAGAGAACCAAGCACATCAAGAGATGCTTCAATTCCATCCGCGATCAAGTCAAGGAGGGAGACATAGAGATTTGCAAGATACATACGGATCTGAATGTTGCAGACCCATTGACTAAGCCTCTCTCACGAGCAAAACATGATCAGCACCAAGACTCCATGGGTGTCAGAATCATTACAATGTAATCTAGATTATTGACTCTAGTGCAAGTGGGAGACTCAAGGAAATATGCCCTAGAGACAATAATAAAGTTGTTATTTATATTTCCTTATATCATGATAAATGTTTATTATTCATGCTAGAATTGTATTAACCAGAAACTTAGTACATGTGTGAATACATAGACAAACAGAGTGTCACTAGTATGCCTCTACTCTACTAGCTCGTTGAATCAATGATGGTTATGTTTCCTGACCATAGACGTGAGTAGTCACTTGATTAACGGGATCACATCATTAGAGAATGATGTGATTGGCTTGACCCATCCGTTAGCTTTGCACGATGATCATTTAGTTTGTTGCTATTGCTTTCTCCATAAATTATACATGTTCCTATGACTATGAGATCATTCAACTCTCGAATACCAGAGGAACACTTAGTGTGCTATCAAACGTCACAACGTAACTGGGTTACTATAAAGATGCTCTATAGGTGTCTCCGATGGTGTTTGTTGAGTTGGCATAGATTGAGATTAGGATTTGTCACTCCGAGTATTGGAGAGGTATCTCTGGGCCCTCTCGATAATGCACATCACTGCAAGCCTTGCAAGCAATGTGACTAATGAGTTAGTTGCAGGACAATGCATTACAGAACGAGTAAAGAGACTTGCTGGTAACGAGATTGAGCTAGGTATTGAGATACCGATGATCGAATCTCGGGCAAGTAACATACCGATGACAAAGGGAACAACGTATGTTGTTGTGCGGTTTGACCGATAAAGATCTTCATAGAATATGTAGGAACAACGTATGTACTAGAATGAAATCATTCTTTATTTATATTGGTGTTAAACCTACTGTATTCCAACTTCTCTATGGTTATAAACTCTTTTACTAGCCATAGATTCATCAAAATAAGCAAACAACACAAGAAAAACAGAATCTGTCAAAAACAGAACAGTCTGTAGTAATCTGTAGCTAGCGCAAGTTCTGGAACCCCAAAAATTCTAAAATAAATTTCTGGAAGTGAGTAATTTATCTATTAATCATCTTCAAAAATAATTAACTAAATATCACCTTCCAAATAAAAATGGCAGCAATTCTCGTGACCGCTAAAGTTTCTGTTTTTTACAGCAAGATCAAAAAGACTTTCCCCAAGTCTTCCCAACGGTTCTACTTGGCACAAACACTAATCAAAAACCAAAAAACACAACCAAAACAGAGGATAGATAAATTATTTATTACTAAACAGGAGCAAAAAGCAAGGAATAAAAATAAAATTGGGTTGCCTCCCAACAAGCGCTATCGTTTAACGTCCCTAGCTAGGCATAAAAGCGAAGATAGATCTAGGTATTGCCATCTTTGGTAGGTAATCCATAAGTGACTCTCATAATAGATTCATAAGGTAATTTAATTTTCTTTCTAGGGAAGTGTCCCATGCCTTTCCTTAACAGAAATTGGAATCTAATATTCCCTTCTTCATATCAGTAATTGCACCAATCGTTCTAAGGAAAGGTCTACCAAGAAGAATAGGACATAGTTCTTATTTGCAACAATAAGAACATCATTAATTCTTCCCATAGGTTTCTTAATAGTGGAATCCGCAAGGTGCAAGTTTAAATAACAATCATCAAAATCACGGAAACCTAGCAAATCACATAAAGTTTCCGGAATCATGGAAACACTAGCACCCAAATCACACAAAACATAACACTCATGATCTTTAATTTTAATTTTTATTGTAGGTTCCCACTCATCATAAAGTTTTCTAGGGATAGAAACTTCCAACTCAAGTTTTTCTTCATAAGATTGCATCAAAGCATCAACGATATGTTTAGTAAAAGATTCATTTTGACTATAAGCATGAGGAGAATTTAGCACGGATTGCAACAAGGAAATACAATCTATCAAAGAGAAATTATCATAATTAAATTCCTTGAAATCCAAAATAGTTGGTTCATTGATATTTAAAGTTTTGACCTCTTCAATCCCACTTTTAACAATTTTAGTATCAAGATCTAAAGACTCTGAATTTTTGAAACGCCTTCTGGGTAAAGGTGGCTCATCTTCGGCCCCATCATTATCAAGATTCATATTGCAAAACAAAGATTTAATAGGAGACACATCAATAACTTTTAGATCTTCATCCTTATTATCATGAAAACTAGAAGAACATGCTTTTATAAAAGCAATCTTTCCTAGCACGCATCCTAGCGGTTCTTTCTTTGCACTCATCAATGGAAATTCTCATGGCTTTGAGAGACTCATTGATATCATGCTTAGGTGGAATAGATCTAAGTTTCAAAGAATCAACATCAAGAGAAATTCTATCAACGTTCCTAGCCAACTCATCAATCTTAAGCATTTTTTCTTCAATCAAAGCATTGAAACTCTTTTTCGAAGTGATAAATTCTTTAATATTAGATTCAAAATCATAGGGCATCTTATTATAATGTCCACATGAATTGTTGTAGGAATTACCGTAATTATTAGAAGAATTACTAGGAAACGGCCTAGAATTAAAATTACCTCTATACGCGGTATTACCAAAATTGTTCCTACCAACAAAATTCACATCCATAGATTCATTATTATTCTCAATCAAGGTAGACAAAGGCATATCATTAGGATCAGTAGTAGCACTCTTATTAGCAAACAATTTCATAAGTTCATCCATCTTTCCACTCAAAACATTGATCTCTTCAATTGCATGCACTTTTTTATTAGTAGATCTTTCGGTGTGACATTAAGAATAATTAACCATAATATTATATAGGAGTTTAGTAGCTACTCCTAAAGTGATTTCCATAAAAGTTCCTCCCGCGGCCGAATCTAAAAGATTTCTAGAAGCAAAATTCAATCTGGCATAAAAGTTTTGTATAATCATCCAAAGATTCAAACCATGTGTAGGGCAATTACGTATCATTAATTTCATCCTCTCCCAAGATTATGCAACATGTTCATGATCAAGTTGCTTAAATTTCATAATATCGTTTCTAAGAGAGATGATCTTAGCGGGAGGAAAATACTTAGAGATAAAATCATCTTTGCACTTATTCCATGAATGAATACTATTTTTAGGCAAAGACAAAAACCAAGCTTTAGCACGATCTCTATGCGAAAATGGAAATAGCTTCAATTTAACAATATCATTATCCACATCTTCTTCTTTTGCATATCACACAAATTAACAAAGTTGTTTAGATGGGTAGCGGCATCTTCACTAGGAAGGCCAGAAAACGGATCTTTCATGACAAGATTCAGCAAAGCAGTATTGATTTCACAAGATTCAGCATCGGTAAGAGGAGCAATCGGAGTGCTAATAAAATCATTATTGTTGGTATTGGCAAAGTCACACTATTTAGTATTATCTTGAGCCATTTTGACAAGCAAGCAGTCCAACACACAAGCAAACAAGAAACGGGCAAAAAGGGAAAATAGAAAAAGAGAAGGGGAACAGAAAGAGAGGGAGAGAGGAAAAGAGGGTGAATTAAACGTTAAGGGTGAAGTGGGGGAGAGGAAACCGAGAGGCAAATGGAAAATAATGTAATGCGAGGGATAAGAGTTTGTGGTGGGTACTTGGTATATTTTGACTTGGTAATGGCGCCAGAAATGACTCGTTGTGGGAGTCAAATCTTGACTTGACTTGGCGCGAATCTCCCCGGCAACGGCGCCAGAAATCCTTTTTGCTACCTCTTGAGCACTGCGTTGGTTTTCCCTTGAATAGGAAAGGGTGATGCAGTAAAGCGGCGTAGGTATTTCCCTCAGTTTTTGAGAACCAAGGTATCAATCCAGTAGGAGATCACACTCAAGTCCCACGCACCTACACAAACAAATAAGAACCTCACAACCAACACGATAAAGGGGTTGTCAATCCCTTCACGGTCGCTTACGAGAGTGAGATCTGATAGATATGATAAGATAATATATTTGGTATTTTTATGATAAAGAGAAATAAAAGATGCAAAGTAAGATAAACAACAAAGGAAATAACTAAGTATTGTAAGATTAATATGATGGAAGATAGACCCGGGGGCCATAGGTTTCACTAGTGGCTTCTCTCAAGAGCATAAGTGTTATAGTGGGTAAACGAATTACTGTCGAGCAATTGATAGAATTGAGAATAGTTATGAGAATATCTAGGTATGATCATGTATATAGGCATCACGTTTGAGACAAGTAGACCGAAACGATTCTGCATCAACTACTACTACTCCACACATCGACCGCTATCCAGCATGCATCTAGAGTATTAACTTCAAGAGGACAGAGTAATGCTTTACGGAAGATGACATGATGTAGAGGGATAAACTCATGAAATATGATATAAACCCCATATTTTTATCCTCGATGGCAACAATACAATACGTATCGGTTCCCTTCATGTCACTGGGATCGAACACCGCAAGATTGAACCCAAAGCTAAGCACTTCTCCCATTGCAAGAAAGATCAATCTAGTAGGCCAAACCAAACTGATAATTCGAAGAGACTTACAAAGATAAACCAGTCATACATAAAAGAATTCAGAGCAGAATCAAATATTGTTCATAGATAATTTGGATCATAAACCCACAATTCATCGGATCTCGACAAACACACCGCAAAAGAAGATTGCATCGAATAGATCTCCAAGAAAATCGAGGAGGACTTTGTATTGAGATCCAAAGAGAGAGAAGAAGCCATCAAGCTAATAACTATGGACCCGTAGGTCTAACGTAAACTACTCACACATCATCGGAGAGGCCATGGAGTTGATGTAGAGGCCCTCCATGATCAATGCCCCCTCCGGTGGAGCTCCGAAAAAGGCCCCGAGATGGGATCTCTCGAGTACAGAAGGTTGTGGCGGCGGAATTAGGTTTTCGTGGTGCTCCTGGATGTTTGGGGGTACTCGGATATATATAGGAGGAAGAAGTATGTCGGTGGAGCAACGGAGGGCCCACGAGGGTGGAGGGCGCGCCCCCCTACCTCGTGCATTCCTCCCTTGTTTCTTGACGGCCAGTCCAAGTCTCCTGGATCACGTTTGTTGAGAAAATCACGTCCCGAAGGTTTCATTCCGTTTGGACTCCGTTTGATATTCCTGTTCTTCGAAACCCTAAAATAGGCAGAAAAACAGCAATTTGGGTTGGGCCTCCGGTTAGTAGGTTAGTCCCAAAAATGATATAAAAGTGTAAAATAAAGCCCATTAACATCCAAAATTGATAATATAATAGCATGGAGCAATCAAAAATTATAGATACGTTGGGGACGTATCAAGCATCCCCAAGCTTAATTCCTACTCGTCCTCGAGTAGGTTAATGATAAAAGAAGAATTTTTGATGTGGAATGCTTTCTAACATATTTCTCAATGTAATTTTTCTTTATTGTGGCATGAATGTTCAGATCCATAAGATTCAAGATAAAAGTTTAATATTGACATAAAAATAATAATACTACAAGCATACTAACTAAGCAATTATGTCTTATCAAAATAACATGGCCAAAGAAAGTTATCCCTACAAAATCATATAGTCTGGCTATGCTCTATCTTCACCACGCAAAATATTTAAATCATGCACAACCCCGATGACAAGCCAAGCAATTGCTTCATACTTTTGATGTTCTCAAACTTTTTCAATCTTCACGCAATATATGAGCGTGAGCCATGGATATAGCACTATGGTGGAATAGAATGGTGGGTTGTGGAGAAGACAAAAAGGAGAAGATAGTCTCACATCGACTAGGCGTATCAACGGGCTATGGAGATGCCCATTAATAGATATCAATGTGAGTGAGTAGGGATTGACATGCAATGGATGCACTAGAGCTATAAGTATATGAAAGCTCAACAAAAGAAACTAAGTGGGTGTGCGTCCAACTTGCTTGCTCACGAAGACCTAGGGCATTTTGAGGAAGCCATCATTGGAATATACAAACCAAGTTCTATAATGAAAAATTCCCACTAGTATATGAAAGTGATATGATAGGAGACTCTCTATATGAAGAACATGATGCTACTTTGAAGCACAATTGTGGAAAAAGGATAGTAACATTGTCCCTTCTCTCTTTTTCTCTCATTTTTGGGCCTTCTTTCTTTTTTCCCTTTTTCTTTTTGGCCTCTTTTTTCGTCCAGAGTCTCATCCCGACTTGTGGGGGAATCATAGTCTCCATCATCCTTTCCTCACTGGGACAATGCTCTAATAATGATGATCATCACACTTTATTTACTTACAACTCAATACTTAGAACAAAATATGACTCTACGTGAATGCCTCCGGCGGTGTACCGGGATATGCAATGATGCATGAGTGACATGTATGAAGAATTATGAACTGTGGCTTTGCCACAAGTATGATGTCAACTACATGATCATGCAAGCAATATGACAATGATGAAGCGTGTCATAATAACGGAACGACGGAAAGTTGCATGGCAATATATCTCAGAATGGCTATGGAAATGCCATAATAGGTAGGTATGGTGGCTGTTTTAAGGAAGGTATATGGTGGGTTTATGGTACCGGTGAAAGTTGCGCGATACTAGAGAGGCTAGCAATGGTGGAAGGGTGAGAGTGCGTATAATCCATGGACTCAACATTAGTCATAAAGAACTCACATACTTGTTGCAAAAATCTATTAGTTATCAAAGCAAAGTATTACGCGCATGCTCCTAGGGGGATAGATTGGTAGGAAAAGACCATCGCTCGTCCTCGACCGCCACTCATAAGGAAGACAATCAATAAATAAATCATGCTCCGACTTCATCACATAACGGTTCACCATACGTGCATGCTACGGGAATCATGAACTTCAACACAAGTATTTCTCAAATTCACAACTACTCAACTAGCATGACTCTAATATCACCATCTCCATATCTCAAAACGATTATCAAGTATCAAACATCTCATAGTATTCAATGCACTTATATGAAAGTTTTTATTATTGCCATGTTGTTCTAAAGGACTCTCAAAATAATATAAGTGAAGCATGAGAGAACAATAGTTTCTATAAAACAAATCCACCACCGTGCTCTAAAAGATATAAGTGAAGCACTAGAGCAAAAACTATATAGCTCAAAAGATATAAGTGAAGCACATAGAGTATTCTAATAAATTTCGAATCATGTGAGTCTCTCTCAAAAGGTGTCTACAACAAGGATTTGTGGTAAACTAAAAAGCAAAGACTCAAAGCATACAAGACGCTCCAAGCAAAACACATATCATGTGGTGAATAAAAATATTGCTCCAAGTAAAGTTACTGATAGACGAAGACGAAAGAGGGGATGCCTTCCGGGGCATCCCCAAGCTCAGGATTTTTGGTGTCCTTGAATTTTACCTTGGAGTGCCATGGGCATCCCCAAGCTTAGGCTCTTGCCACTCTTTGTTTCATAATCCATCAACTTTACCCAAAACTTGAAAACTTCACAACACAAAACTCAAAATAGAAAATCTCGTGAGCTCCGTTAGCGAAAGAAAACAAAACACCACTTCAAGGTACTGTAATGGACTCATTATTTATTTATATTGGTGTTAAAACTACTGTATTACAACTTATATATGGTTTATAAACTCTTTTACTAGCCATAGATTCATCAAAATAAGCAAACAACACAAGAAAAACAGAATCTGTCAAAAACAGAACAGTCTGTAGTAATCTGTAGCTAGCGCAATTTCTGGAACCCCAAAAATTCTAAAATAAATTGCTTGAAGTGAGGAATTTATCTATTAATCATCTTCAAAAATAATTAACTCAATATCACCTTCCAAATAAAAATGGCAGCAATTCTCGTGACCACTAAAGTTTCTCTTTTTTACAGCAAGATCAAAAAGACTTTCCCCAAGTCTTCCCAGCGGTTCTACTTGGCACAAACACTAATTAAACACAAAAAACACAACCAAAACAGAGGCTAGATAAATTATTTATTACTAAACAGGAGCAAAAGGCAAGGAATAAACATAAAATTGGGTTGCCTCCCAACAAGCGCTATCGTTTAACGCCCCTAGCTAGGCATAAAAGCGAAGATAGATCTAGGTATTGCCATCTTTGGTAGGTAATACATAAGTGGCTCTCATAATAGATTCATAAGGTAATTTAATTTTCTTTATAGGGAAGTGTTCCATGCCTTTCCTTAATGGAAATTGGAATCTAATATTCCCTTCCTTCATATCAATAATTGCACCAATTATTCTAAGGAAAGGTCTACCAAGAATAATAGGACATGAAGGATTGCACTCTATATGAAGAACAATGAAATCTACGGGCACATAGTTCCTATTTGCAACAATAATAACATCATTAATTCTTCCCATAGGTTTCTTAATAGTGGAATCCGCAAGGTGCAGGTTTAAAGAACAATCATCAAAATCACGGAAACCTAGCAAATCACATAATGTTTTTGGAATCGTGGAAACACTAGCACCCAAATCACACAAAGCATAACACTCATGATATTTAATTTTAATTTTTAGTGTAGGTTCCCACTCATCATAAAGTTTTCTAGGGATAGAAACTTCAAAGCATCAATGATATGTTTAGTAAAAGCTTTATTTTGACTATAAACATGAGGAGAATTTAGCACGGATTGCAACAAGGAAATACAATCTATCAATTAGCAATTATCATAAGTAAATTCCTTGAAATCCAAAATAGTGGGTTCATTGATATTTAAAGTTTTGACCTCTTCAATCCCACTTTTAACAATTTTAGTATCAAGATCTAAAGACTCCGAATTTTTGGAACGCCTTCTAGGTAAAGGTGGCTCATCTTCAGCCCCATCATTATCAAGATTCATATTGCAAAACAAATATTTAATAAGAGACACATCAATAACTTTTAGATATTCATCCTTATTATCATGAAAACTAGAAGAA
This sequence comes from Triticum aestivum, assembly GCF_018294505.1. NCBI lineage: Eukaryota > Viridiplantae > Streptophyta > Magnoliopsida > Poales > Poaceae > Triticum > Triticum aestivum. The sequence continues at coordinate 461,218,579 of NC_057800.1, forward strand.
CACGCTTTTATAAAGCAATCTTTCTTAGCACGCATCCTAGCAGTTCTTTCTTTGCACTCGTCAATGGAAATTCTCATGGATTTGAGAGACTCATTGATATCATGCTTAGGTGGAATAGATCTAAGTTTCAAAGAATCAACATCAACAGAAATTCTATCAACGTTCCTAGCCAACTCATCAATCTTAAGCATTTTTTCTTCAATCAAAGCATTAAAAATCTTTTGCGAAGTGATAAATTCTTTAATATTAGATTCAAAATCAGAGGGCATCTTATTATAATTTCCATAGGAATTGTTGTAGGAATTACCATAATTATTAGAGTAATTACTAGGAAACGGCCTAGAATTAAAATTACCTTTATACGCGTTATTACCAAAATTGTTCCTACCAACAAAATTCACATCCATAGATTCATTATTATTCTCAATCAAGGTAGACAAAGGCATATCATTAGGATCAGTAGTAGCACTCTTATTAGCAAACAATTTCATTAGTTCATCCATCTTTCCACTCAAAACATTGATCTCTTCAATTGCATGCACTTTTTTATTAGTAGATCTTTCGGTGTGCCATTAAGAATAATTAACCACAATATTATCTAGGAGTTTAGTAGCTTCTCCTAAAGTGATTTCCATAAAAGTGCTTCCCGCGGCCGAATCTAAAAGATTTCTAGAAGCAAAATTCAATCCGGCATAAAAGTTTTGTATAATCATCCAAAGATTCAAACCATGTGTAGGGCAATTACGTATCATTAATTTCATCATCTCCCAAGATTGTGCAACATGTTCATGATCAAGTTGCTTAAATTTCATAATATCATTTCTAAGAGAGATGATCTTAGCGGGTGGAAAATACTTAGAGATAAAAGCATCTTTGCACTTATTCCATGAATGAATACTATTTTTAGGCAAAGACGAAAACCAAGCTTTAGCACGATCTCTAAGCGAAAACGGAAATAGCTTCAATTTAACAATATCATTATCCACATCTTTCTTCTTTTGCATATAACACAAATCAACAAAGTTGTTTAGATGGGTAGCGGCATCTTCACTAGGAAGGCTAGAAAACGGATCTTTCATGACAAGATTCAACAAAGTAGTATTGATTTCACAAGATTCAACATTGGTAAGAGGAGCAATCGGGGTGCTAATAAAATCATTATTGTTGGTATTGGCAAAGTCACACAATTTAGTATTATCTTGAGCCATTTTGACAAGCAAGCAATCCAACACACTAGCAAACAAGAAACGGGCAAAAAGGGAAAATAGAAAAGGAGAAGGGGAATGGAAAGAGAGGGAGAGAGGAAAAGAGGGCAAATAAAACGGCAAGGGTGAAGTGGGGAGAGGAAAACGAGATGCAAATGGAAAATAATGTAATGCAAGGGATAAGAGTTTGTGGTGGGTACTTGGTATATTTTGACTTGGTAATGGCGCAAGAAATGACTCGTTGTGGGAGTCAAATCTTGACTTGACTTGGCGCGAATCTGCCCGGCAATGGCGCCAGAAATCCTTCTTGCTACTTCTTGAGCACCGCGTTGGTTTTCCCTTGAAGAGGAAAGGGTGATGCAGTAAAGTGGCGTAAGTATTTCTCTCAGTTTTTTAGAACCAAGGTATCAATCCAGTAGGAGATCACGCTCAAGTCCCACGCATCAACACAAACAAATAAGAACCTCGCAACCAATGCGATAAAGGGTTGTCAATCCCTTCATGGTCACTTACGAGAGTGTGATCTGATAGATATGTTAAAATAATATTTTTGGTATTTTTATGATAAAGAGAAATAAAAGATGCAAAGCAAAATAAACGACAAAGGAAACAACTAAGTATTGTAAGATTAATATGATGGAAAATAGACCTGGGGGCCATAGGTTTCACTAGTGGCTTCTCTCAAGAGCATAAGTATTACGGTGGGTAAACGAATTACTATCGAACAATTGATAGAATTGAGCATAGTTATGAGAATATCTAGGTATGATCATGTATATAGGCATCACGTCTGAGACAAGTAGACTGAAACGATTCTGCATCTACTACTACTAGTCCACACATCGACCGCTATCTAGCATGCATCTAGAGTATTAACTTCAAGAGAACATAGTAATGCTTTAAGGAAGATGACATGATGTAGAGGGATAAACTCATGCCATATGATATAAACCTCATCTTTTTATCCTCGATGGCAACAATACAATACGTATCGGCTCCCTTTATGTCACTAGGATCAAACACCGCAAGATTGAACCCAAAGCTAAGCACTTCTCCCATTGCAAGAAAGATCAATCTAGTAGGCCAAACCAAACTGATAAGTCGAAGAGACTTGCAAAGATAAACCAATCATACATAAAAGAATTCAGAGGAGAATCAAATATTGTTCATAGATAATCTGGATCATAAACCCACAATTCATCGGATCTCGACAAACGCACCACAAAAGAAGATTACATCGAATAGATCTTCAAGAAAATCGAGGAGAACTTTGTATTGAGATCCAAAGAGTGAGAAGAAGCCATCTAGCTAATAACTATGGACCTGTAGGTCTGAAGTAAACTACTCACACATCACCGGAGAGGCCATGGAGTTGATGTAGAGGCCCTCCGTGATCAATGCCCCCTCCGGTGGAGCTCCAGAAAAGGCCCCGAGATGGGATCTCTCGAGTACAGAAGGTTCCGACGGTGGAATTAGGTTTTCATAGTGCTCCTGGATGTTTGGGGGGTACGTGGATATACATAGGAGGAAAAGTACGTCGGTGGAGCAACGAAGGGCCCATGAGGGTGGAGGGCGCGCCCAGGGGGTAGGCGCGCCCCCCTGCCTCGTGCCTTCCTACCTTGTTTCTTGACGGCCACTCTAAGTCTTCTGGATCACGTTTGTTGAGAAAATCACGTTCCCGAAGGTTTCATTCCGTTTGGACTCCGTTTGATATTCCTTTTCTTCGAAACCCTAAAATAGGCAAAAAAACAGCAATTTGGGTTGGGCCTCCGTTTAGTAGGTTAGTCCCAAAAATGATATAAAAGTGTAAAACAAAGCCCATTAACATCCAAAATAGGTAATATAATAGCATGGAGCAATCAAAAATTATAGATACGTTGGATATGTATCAAGTACTTGCCCAGTTGTATGTTTTCCTTTGGTTACCTGGAATGCAGTCACTTGTAATAAATTCACAAAATCGAAGTTATGTCGTCTGCCATCGATTGAATTCAACAACTCCCTTCGTCTTTCAAATACAGCCACTTCGAACCAAACAAACGTTTCTAAGAGCAACTCTAGCAGACCCCGCATCTGGCCGGCCCGCAAAACGCATTTGCAGTTCGTGGAAAACCGCTTTTGCTGGTTGGCTCGGGCTGCCACAGATGCAGACCCCCCAAATGGACCCATAAAAAAGTATATTCGTAGAATATACTTTTTTACGGGTCGGCTTCTGCGGGTTCTGCTCGGACACTGTCGTGACGACCCGCAAACAGAAAACGAAAATTCTCGCATTTGACATAGGTTTCCACAAATAAGTTCAAATTCAAACGACATAACACAGTTTTATGCGCTAATAAAAGTCAAGTTCAGTACGACAAACACAAAAGAGGGCCCTACAAAAGTTTGCGCCCATGTCTGGCACCATCTTGGTCGATCTTCACTCTGCGCCATCGAGTCCATCTTGAAGTTCATCGCCACCAACAAATCCACCTCTGGCGTTTGTTCCAACTCCCGCACCGAAATCATCAACATTTCCACCATATGGAGCAGAGAAAACATCTCCGAAAGTGTAGCACGCACCGGCCGACGCAACCATTCTCCTCTTCAAGATTTCTCTCCTTGCCATATCATGCCATGTTTTGGTGAGATCGTCCATGTCATTGCGGTTCATTGACATGATCTTGTTCTCTTCGGCGAGCAGCTTGGACATGGCTTTGTTTTTTGCAGCGCGTGCTCTTCTCTCCTCAATGGCAGCTTTACGCAGCCCCTCTTCCTTAAGCAATTGCCACTTTTCTTGCTTCTCCTTTGCCTTCTCCTCAGCCAACTCTTTCTTGATCTCCAACGATTTCAACAACATCAACTCGTTTGATTGCACCATGACATCAATCTTCTCCCTCAAGCTCGATGTTTCTTGCTCTCTCTTCATCTTCTCCTTAGTCTTTTTGTCGCCACTGGGCTTGTGCAAATTTCTTGGGCCATCATCATCCTCATCTTTATCCATGTTTGTAAGTGAGCCTCTCTTTGGTGGGGATTCTTTGTCGATCAACTTCCACTTCTCACACTTTTGGAGCAACTCCCAACAATGCTCTAGTTTGAAGAATTTTCCTTCTGAAGCTTCCATGTCCTTATATCTATGTTGAGCAATTTTGTCTTACACAATGTGAACAAAGTGAAGCAATCATTTCCCATGATGCTGAAGGAAATATGCCCTAGAGGCAATAATAAAGTTGTTATTTATATTTCCTTATACCATGATAAATGTTTATTATTCATGCTAGAATTGTATTAACTGGAAACTTAGTACATGTGTGAATACATAGACAAATAGAGTGTCACTAGTATGCCTCTACTTGACTAGCTTGTTGAATCAAAGATGGTTAAGTTTCCTAGCCATAGACATGAGTTGTCATTTGATTAACGGGATCACATCATTAGAGAATGATGTGATTGACTTGACCCATTTCGTTAGCTTAGCAGATAGTCGTTTAGTTTGTTGCTATTGCTTTCTCCATAAATTATACATGTTCCTATGCCTATGAGATCATGCAACTCCTGAATACCGGAGGAACACTTTGTGTGCTACCAAATGTCACAACGTAACTGGGTGATTACAAAGGTGCTCTACAGGTGTCTCTCATGGTGTTTGTTGAGTTGGCATAGATCGAGATTAGGATTTGTCACTCTGATTGTCTGAGAGGTATCTCTGGGCCCTCTCGGTAATGCACATCAATATAAGCCTTGCAAGCAATGTGACTAATGTGTTAGTTGCGAGATCATGCATTACGGAACGAGTAAAGAGACTTGCCAGTAACGAGATTGAACTAGGTATTGGGATACCGACGATGGAATCTCGGGCAAGTAACATATCGATGACAAAGGGCACAACGTATATCGTTATGCGGTTTGACCGATAAAGATCTTTGTATAATATGTGGGAGCCAATATGAACATACAGGTTCCGCTATTGGTTATTGATCAGAGACATGTCTCGGTCATGTCTACATAGTTCTCGAACCCATAGGGTCCGCACGCTTAACATTCAGTGACGATCGGTATTATGAGTTTATGTGTTTTGATGAACTTAAGGTTGTTCGGAGTCCCGGATGTGATCACGGGCATGACGAGGAGTCTCGAAATGGTCGAGACATAAAGATCGATATATTGGAAGCCTATGTTTGGACATCGGAAAGGTTTCGAGTGAGTTTGGGCATATACCGGAGTACCAGGGGGTTACCGAAACCCCCCGGGGAGTATATGGGCCCTAATGGGCTTTAGTGGATAGAGAGAGATGCAGCCAGGGCAGGCTGCGCGCCCCCTCCCCCTCTGGTCCGAATTGGACTAGGAAGGGGGGGCGGCGCCCCCCTTTCCTTCCTCCCTCTCTCCCCCTTCCTTCTCTCCTAGTCCAACTAGGGAAGGGGGGATCCTACTCCCGGAGGGAGTAGGACTCCTCCAGGGCACGCTGAGGGAGTCCTGGATTAGGGGGTGTCCGGATGGCCGGACTATACCTTCGGCCGGACTCCTGGACTATGAAGATACACGATTGAAGACTTCGTCCCGTGTCCGGAAGGGACTTTCCTTGGCGTGGAAGGCAAGCTTGGCGATACGGATATGTAGGTCTCCTACCATTGTAACCGACTTTGTGTAACCCTAACCCTCTCCGGTGTCTATATAAACTGCAGGGTTTTAGTCCGAAGGACAACATACACAACAACAATCATACCATAGGCTAGAATCTAGGGTTTAGCCTCTTCGATCTCGTGGTAGATCTACTCTTGTACTACCCATATCATCAATATTAATCAAGCAGGACGTAGGGTTTTACCTCCATCGAGAGGGCCCGGACCTGGGTAAAACTTCGTGTCCCTTGCCTCCTGTTACCATCCGGCCTAGATGCACAGTTCGGGACCCCCTAACCGAGATCCGCCGGTTTTGACACCGACATTGGTGCTTTCATTGAGAGTTCCTCTGTGTCGTCGCCATCAGGAAGGATGCCTCGCCCCGTCTTTAAAGATGGCACCGTTGCTAAGGGAGCTTTGGCTGTCGGCCAAAGCCTCCGGCTAGGTGGTTTACTTATGACCGCCGGTTCGGCTTCTGCACCGACGATGACCTCTCGAGCCATCGAAAACAATCTTCATGTCAGCTCGGAACTCCCCGAGCAGTTAGATCCAATGGAGCTCTCCACCATAAACGAGCTCTTGGATCGCTTCGCCGCCCTGGGAGTCGCTACGAATTACAACCAGATTGGGCCTAAACCCGATCTGAGAAAGATTAACTCTCCCCAAGTCACCCATCACGTTGCCGTGGTAGAGGGATAGTGCGGCGACCCTTCATCTATCTTAAAGACTTGCTACGTCCAGATTCCCGATCCCTCCAAGCCGGATACCCGCGGAGGGGAGGATATCACTCAAGAACTGAACTTAGAGTCAGGCGACAGGCTGGATTCATTGGACAACATCCAGGAATCCAAATTTTCGAGTTCGGAAATTCCTCGGCCTCTGAGCCTCAGATGGGGTGAGCCGAAAACAAGACAGCCGCACTGGCCCTCGAGGCACTATCCGAAGCCCTAGCGGCTGAGGAACTGACTGCGCTGCGCTCTACGGTGAATAGGGATGATGTGGTACTCGACAAAAGATCCAAGTCCACCTCCTTTAAACCGGCGGACGAAATAGTCAAATTCCAAGTCCATCCAACGGACCCCAATAAAACAGCTTCCATCGGGGCACAGTTAAACCCTGATGTAGACTCCGCACTGCGAGAGTTCCTACGAGAGAACTGGGACATTTTCTCCTAGCACCCTTCAGACATGCCAGGAATCCCACGCAGGCTGGCCGAGCACAGCTTAAATATCCAAACAGGATTCAAACCTGTCAAACAAGCTCTTTGGCATTTTTCCGAACCTAAGAGACAGGCCATGGGAGAGGAGCTAGCAAAGCTATTGGAGGCCGGATTCATCAGAGATATAAAACATTCGGACTGGCTAGCAAACCTGGTGATGGTACCAAAGAAGGACAAATCCTGGCGCCTGTGTGTTGATTTTCAAGACCTTAACAAGGCTTGCCCAAAGAATCCCTTCCCCCTCCCCCGCATCGATCAAATTATCGACGCTACCGCAGGACACGATTCGTTGTGTTTCCTCGACGCATATTTCGGCTACCATCAAATCAAGATGGTAGAACCAGACCAAGCTGCAACGACATTCATCACACCATACGGCCCATTCTGCTTCAACACGATGCCCTTCGGGCTCAAAAACGCCGGCGCAACATATCAGTGCATGATTCAGACATGTCTGGCAAGCCAGATCGGCAAAACAGTGGAGGCATATGTAGATGATGTGGTCATCAAAACAAGACATGTTGAATCTCTAGTAGACGACTTGAGGCTCACATTTGATAACCCCCGAACATACGACATCAAGCTCAACCCGGAAAAATGCGTTTTTGGCGTTCCAGCCGGGAAGCTCTTGGCCTTCATTGTATCCGGTAGAGGAATTGAAGCAAATCCATCCAAGATCCGAGCTCTATCGCAACTGGATATCCCAAAGGACCTCAAACAAATACAAAAGTTAACCGGATGTGTGGCGGCTCTAAGCCACTTTATCTCCCGCTTGGGAGAAAAGGCCCTACCCCTTTACCGCCTCCTTCGATGCACCGAACACTTCAAATGGACGGATGCAGCCACGGCCAGACTCGACGAAATAAAAGCCATACTGGCAACAAACCCAGTCCTGGCCGCGCCAAACATTGGCGAACCAATGCTATTATACATTGCAGCAACACATCAGGTTGTAAGCGCAGTGCTCGTCATCGAACGAGAAGCAGATGGACACAAATTCCCCCTTCAAAAGCCGGTCTATTATGTGTCCACTGTCCTCACTCCCTGCAAATCACGGTACCCGCATTATCAAAAGATTGCGTACGCGGTATTCATGGCATCCCGGAAGCTACGACACTACTTTCAAGAGTGTTCAATAATAGTAGCCTCGGAAGTACCACTTAAAGATATTATAAACAACCGTGACGCAACGCGCCGGATTGCAAAATGGGCCATTGAGCTCCTCCCGTTCAACATAACTTATAAGCCACGGCGAGCCATCAAGTCACAAGTCTTGGCCGACTTTGTCGCAGAATGGACGGAGGCCGAACTCCCTAAAGAGTACGACACATATTCAAATTGGATCATGCATTTCGACGGCTCCAAGATGTTGGCCGGACTGGGGGCCGGCGTCGTTTTGACGTCCCCCACAGGAGACACAGTTCAATATGTACTCCAGATTATGTACACGGACTCCAACAATGCAGCCGAATATGAGGCCCTTTTACATGGTCTCCAGATGGCAGTATCCATGGGTATTCAACGCCTAGAGGTGCGCGGGGACTCAAACCTCGCAATATCCCAAATAAATGGAGACTTCGATGCCAAGGATCCGAAAATGGCAGCTTACCGCAACACCGTCCTAAAAATGTCAGCTCGGTTCGAGGGGCTTGAATTTCACCATATAGCCCGGGAAAATAATCAGGCGGCAGATGTCCTGGCACGCATCGGCGCAAAACACGATGTAGTCCCCCCCCCCCAACATCTTCTTGGAAAGGCTGTTCAAGCCATCCGTAGTATGGGAAGGGGAGCCGAACAATAACAGCCCGAACCCAACCGCACTGCCCGACACCAAACATCCTGACACAATCGGAGGCTCTGCCAATGAAATAACACCTTCAGCCCACGTAATAATGGCCGTCATCGCCCCGTGGACAGAACCATTCCTCGCCTACCTTACTAGGCAGGAACTCCTCGAGGACCAAAATGAGGCACGCTGCATAGTGCGGTGATCCAAAGCCTACAGAGTTCACGAGGGAGAGCTTTATAAGAAAAGCACTACCGGAGTCCTTCAAAGGTGCATCTCCGAAGAGGAGGGGAGGAACCCCCTAGCTGAAATTCATGCCGGACTCGGCGGTCATCAGACTGCAGCTCGGTCCCTTGTAAGCAAGGCCTTCCATACGGGCTTTTGTTGGCCGACAACCCGGGCAGACGCTCAGGACTTAGTCCAACGATGCACCGGTTGCCAGCTCTTTGCAAACCAAAGCCATATGCCACCCACCGCCCTCCAAACTATCCCCATTACTTGGCCCTTCACGGTCTGGGGGCTTGACATGGTTGGACCCCTTAAAGGCAGAACCCACAAGCAAAAATACTTACTGGTCATGGTGGATAAGTTCACCAAATGGATAGAAGCCAAGCCTGTTAAGACGGCCGAATCCGGACCGGTGATAGACTTTATATCCGGGGTTGTACACCGTTACGGCGTCCCCCACAACATCATAACTGATAACGACACGAACTTCATGGCCAACGAGGTAAAACTCTGGTGCAAAAACATGGGCATCAAGCTCGATTATGCTTCCGTCTATCACCCACAAATTAACGGCCAGGTCGAACGTGCAAATGGTCTTATCATGAGCGGCATCAAACCCAGATTAGTGCGGTACCTCAAGGAATCTAACACGCACTGGGTAGAGGAGCTCGACTCCGTACTCCGGGGGCTGTGGAGCACGCCGAATCGCACCACCGGATGCACACCATTCTTTATGGTGCACGGCGCAGAGGCAGTTTTGCCTTGCAACATAATTCATGACTCACCTCGAGTGCGCATGTACAAAGAAAGAGAAGTCGAGCTCGATCGGCAGGACAACTTGGACGCATTGGAGGAGGAGCGTGACGTGGCAAAAGCCCGTTCCGCATTCTATCAACAGCAGGCTCGAAGATACCAAAGCAGAGAAGTACGGGCCAAAAATTACAATGTTGGCGAATTAGTTCTATGACTACCGGACAAGAAAAAGGACAAACTCAAGCCCAAGTGGGAAGGTCCCTTCATAATTGACCAAGTCCCGACTAGTGGAGCGTACCGCCTGCGGGATGCATCGGATAACCGACTCGAGCCGAACCCATGGAACGCAGCCCGTCTCCAAAGATTCTATGCCTAGCGCCGGACTCTGTGTTCGTCTCCTTCCTCTGTCCATTTTTATATATTTTCTGTCTTACATTTCTCTTCTTCTCTCTCTCTCTCTCTTATAGCCTTTAAAGGCTCATAAAGTGATGCGCTATCCGCGCTCATTAAACCTGGGGGCTTCTTTAAACAGAAGCTTATTCATACGGGCTTCATGCCCAACACATGTGTCACACTTTCGCGTGTACCTTTTATTCACCATTATATGCATCGATATGACTTAAGTTTTGGCCAAGCTGGGTTGCCTGGCTCCTGTGCTTACCCCTACATTCCTGATTGTTCGGCTAGGTGGTAAAGGGAGCACCTCTGCGATTGTTACTGCCGGGTCAGCCGGACGTGTACCTCAGACTGGGTGAAGCCGAAAGCTAGCGTTCTTAAGGGAATATTCGGTCGGTGAACTAAAGATGATCTTTTTTCATTTTTATCTATACGCCCCCAGACGTTTTTCCTGCGTTTCTTTTCGCAGCATGGACATGCACCTTAGGGCATGCCTCCCAGGGAAAGGAACCCCTAACTGAACTATTCTCCCTGGAAGATGTTTCTTACTAACCATGTAATATAACATAACTAGTCGGGCACTTGTCTGTTCAAGCACTAATGACCCCTACGCCTGGTCTCCATGCATTCCTCGGTTCCTATATAACCGCATGGGAATTCGGACACACTCCGGACCGTCAGGTCCCGAGGCTGAAGCGAAAAGGTCGGCCATGACAAATGATCTACAATCCGGCTAGAAGGCATTATAAATGTCAATTAAATTACACAGTCATTTTGACTGATTGTATTCCTCTTCAATACCATCTAACAGGCTGTCTAATTTACAGTCCTGCTGGGAATACTTTGCGACCAACTCTACTTGGCCGTATACTAAGCTTACAGGGATCTCCTTCCCATCGGGCCCTACAGGACCGACCTCGGCCATGTGGTTGGGGTCAGCCTTTGCATACCGCGTCTTCACCATGGCCCAGGCCTCCCTAGCGCCTTGATGGCAGGCCGATATCTTCCATAATCGGAAGCGCCGCCGTGCTCCCTTTAGCTTCTTTGCAAGCTCTCCAAGACCTTCGGGCATGGAGACGGATGGCCACAGGGCCTGGGCGACGCCTTGCATCGCCTGCCGAACTCGATCGAGCAGTTGTGAGAGCTCGGGAAGAAGGTCACCCGTAGAACCGGGCATCTCCTCTGTAGGACGACCTGTTAGCACACCTACAGACATTGCTCTGTTAGTCGACTTCCCCGCCGAACTTTCTTTCAAAGGTTCGTTCAAGCACTTATTAAATATGTCGCGTTGAAGCCGCTGATTCTCCTTCACGGAGTCTGACAGCTGGGCACGAACATCTTTCAGCTCGACGCCCAGCTTGGTGTTGGCATCTTGGAGATCGTTCTTCTCCCGCCTCACCTTTGTCAGCACCTTCTCACCAGCCTTTACCTGGCGTAGGAGGTGTTGCCTTTCCGGATTCAATTCGGCGCCATCTGCAATTTCATTTGTCAGATTCGCACCCATGTCGTGCTTCGCAAAATACTTATCTTTCGAAGTGTATATTACCAAAGGGGGTCTCCTTGGGCTCCCCTGTCGCGGCTAGTGCGGCCTCAAGTTGGGCTTTGCACTCTTCCAGCTCCTTGGACAGTAGGGAATTCTTTTCTGTAAGAACCTGCATAACAAATGATCCTTAAATCAGTTATTCTAATTGTTTCAAGTCTCAGGAGCTACTGGTATATATATATAATTACCAAAATTTTCTTACCCGTATGTCTTTTACATATTGCTCCGTGGCTCTGGCTAGACCATTTTGAGAGGCACGGAGGTACGCATCTCCCGAATTGAAGGCATCTAACGCCCCTTGGGAGAAACAAGCGTCGCGAAGGATTGTCCGGCGACGCCTGTGGTTCATGGCACTCTCCACCTCAGAGTTGGTGGCAGACAACCCGTCCACATCCTCCGTCGGAGGAGCGTCTGGCACGCGCCTTGCATTCGCCTCCGCCTCCGGACCAGGCTTTGGAGCCTGGCTGGTGGAGGCGCAATTGGCAGCCTCTCCAGATATAGTCCGGCGAGGTCTCTTTGTCCTGAAGAGAGCACAAGTGTCAATGTGCCTCGAAGGTATAACACCCGGGATAAGGGCGCGCGCCATACCTTTGCGCTGACGCCTCAGTCCGGACTGCACTTCTTTTCTGCCCATGGGGCCTACGGCCCCTCGCTGGCTTGTCGCCGCAGGTTCGGCCTTCTGCCTCAAAAACCTCCCCTGCAAAGTTCGGTTGTAATCAGGAAACTGAAAACACGAGAGGGCGGACACCTATTCAGGGTACTGGGACTTCGATCTCAGTTACCTGGGAGGCCGGGATTAGCCCTGGGTAATCAGCTGTAATGGCTACCAAGGCGTTGTCCTTGCTCCATTCATGGAACACTCCATCAATCAGCTCCACAGATATGTCCGGATCCTCTTGAGAGGCCGGGTCGAGGGACCGTCCTGGGTCCTCGGGTTGTGGAGGAGGGCTACTTATTTCCTTAACAGCCCGGTGCAGTTCCTGCGTTGAAGTCGTCAGACTGAATATTTAACAATGGGAATACAAAACGGATGGGCAAGTAAATACGACCGCTTACCCAACTTGGGGGACTATGCATAGAGAATCCACCCTGTGGGTTGACGCGGAGAAATTCCTCCTCTTCTCCCTTATACAAAGTGGACAAGATCTTTAGTAGAGCGGCAGCTGAATCCGGCCCCTTACGGCCATAGCGGGTGGCGTCGTCCTCCCCGTTGAAGTCCCACATGGGGTGGCTTCTATACTGAAGCGGTTGCACCCCCTGCATAATGCATTCGGCCATAACCCCGATCATGGTTAGTCCGGAATGGGCTAACAATCTTATTCGGCCCATCAGGTAAATGATGTCCCTGTCACTTTCCCTCTGAGGGCTCCGTGGACCCCAGCTTAGGCGCTTCTTTAAGGGAGCACTTTCGAATTCAGGGGGGCCGATCCGGACAGGATCCGGCAGCGGGACGTCTTCTATATAAAACCATTCTGAGGGCCAGTCTTCGGACGCCTTCTTTGGGGTTCCGGACAGATATCCGGTCCCGGCGATGCTCCACACTTCGGCTCCGCCCACTTGATACATTGACCCCTCCTTAGAGCGGGGCACAAGGCAGAATAACCTTTTCCATAGCCCGAAATGAGCCTCGATACCCAAAAATAGCTCGCAGAGGGCTACGAAGCCCGCGATATGCAATACGGAGGCAGGCGTGAGATTGTGTAGCTGGAGGCCATAGAACTCCAGGAGCCCCCGGAGAAATGGATGGATTGGAAATCTGAGCCCCCTTATTAAATAAGGGACGAGGCACAACCGCTCTCCTTTGGAGGGATTAGGGGTACTCTCCGCTTGCTCTCCGCCATTATAGATGGCAAGGCCGGCTCAAATCGGGACCATATAGGCCAGGGGGAGAAATCCCTTGGTCTGGAGCGTCACTGGCTCCATCTCTCCCAATATCCAGGCTGAGGGCTGGAAGGGCGAGAGGTGGAGTCGCGACGGCTGGCCATGGTGGAATGGACCTTTGTCGGATGCGCTCTGATGAACACTCGCGAAGGGGGGAAGATGTGGTTTGGATCTAAATCCTCGTCCCCTTAAATAGGTCAGCTCATTTACGCGGCTAGGGGTGTGAATGTAAAAACACTCAGACTTTTCATATTCGTTTGACACGTGGGAAGCGGCCATTATTGGGCGTAGAAGCCAAGGAGTGCAACATCTACAAGAAACCAGACTTTATTCAACGGGTACACGGAATTTGGAGGAGAACCCGCCTTGCAATGCCGAAGACAATCTGCGCGCCGGACTCATCGTCATTGAAGCCTGGTTCGGGGGCTACTGAGGGAGTCCTGGATTAGGGGGTGTCCGGATGGCCAGACTATACCTTCGGCCGGACTCCTGGACTATGAAGATACAAGATTGAAGACTTTGTCCCGTGTCCGGAAGGGACTTTCCTTGGCGTGGAAGGCAAGCTTGGCGATACGGATATGTAGATCTCCTACCATTGTAACCGACTTTGTGTAACCCTAAACCTCTCCGGTGTCTATATAAACCAGAGGGTTTTAGTCCGAAGGACAACATACACAACAACAATCATACCTTAGGCTAGCTTCTAGGGTTTAGCCTCTTCGATCTCGTGGTAGATCTACTCTTGTACTACCCATATCATCAATATTAATCAAGCAGGACGTAGGGTTTTACCTCCATCGAGAGGGCCCGAACCTGGGTAAAACTTCGTGTCCCTTGCCTCATGTTACCATCCGGCCTAGACGCACAGTTCGGGACCCCCTACCCGAGATCCGCCGGTTTTGACACCGACACACGCCATTGAGGGCCGGCCCTCCCCCCCTCCACTCCTTTATATACAGGGAGGGGGCACCCCATAGACACACAAGTTGATCATTGATCTCTTAGCTGTGTGTGGTGCCCCCCTCGACCATAGTCCACCTTGGTCATATCGTAGCAGTGCTTAGGCGAAGCCCTGTTCCGATAACATCATCATCACCGTCATCACGCCATCGTGCTGACGAAGATCTCCCTCGACACTCTGGATCGTGAGCTCGTGGGACGTCACCGAGTCGAACGTGTGTAGATCGCAGAGATGTCATACTTTCGGTACTAGGATCGGTCGATCATCAAGATGTATGACTACATCAACCGTGTTGTCATAATGCTTCCGCTTACGGTCTATGAGGGTACGTGGACAACACTCTTCCCCTCTCGTTGCTATGCATCACCATGATAGATCTTGCGTGTGTGTAGGAAAATTTTGGAATTACTACGTTCCCCAACAGTGGCTTCCGAACCAGGTCTATACGTAGAGGTTATATGCACAAGTAGAACACAAAGGAGTTGTGAGCATGGGTATATACATATTGCTTGCCATCACTAGTTGTTTCTTGATTCGGTGGTATTGTTGGATGAAGCGGCCCCAGACCAACATTACGTGTACGCTTATGCAAGACTGGTTCTACCGACGTGCTTTGCACACAGGTGGCTGGTGGGTGTTAGTTTCTCCAACTTTAGTTGAATCGGATTCAATGAACAGGGTTCTTTCTGAAGATCAAAAAGCAATCACTATACTGCGTTGTGGTTTTTGATGCGTAGGTAAGAACGGTTCTTGCGCAGCCCGTAGCAGCCACGTAAAACTTGCAACAAAGTAGAGGACGTCTAACTTGTTTTTGCAGGGCAGTTGTGATGTGATATGGTCAAGACATGATGCTAAATTTTATTATATGAGATGATCATGTTTTGTAACACAGTTATCGGCAACTGGTAGGAGCCATATGGTTGTCGCTTTATTGTATGAAATGCAATCGCCATGTAATTGCTTTACTTTATTACTAAGCGTTAGAGATAGTCGTAAAAGCAATAGTTGGCGAGACGATGATGATGCTTCAATGGAGATCAAGGTGTCAAGCCGGTGACGATGGTGATCATGACGGTGCATTGGAGATGGAGATCAAAGGCACAAGATGATGATGGCCATATCATTTCACTTATATTGATTGCATGTGATGTTTATCCTTTATGCATCTTATTTTGCTTAGTTCGGCGGTAGAATTATAAGATGATCTCTCACTAAATTTCAAGGTATAAGTGTTCTCCCTGAGTATGCACCATTGCTACAGTTCATCGTGCCGAGACACCACGTGATGATCGGGTGTGATAAGCTCTACATTCACATACAACAGGTGCAATCCAGTTTTGCACACGCAGAATACTCGGGTTAAACTTGACGAGCCTAGCATATGCAGATATGGCCTCGAAACACTGAGACCGAAAGGTCGAGCGTGAATCATATAGAAGATATGATCAACATAGTGATGTTCACCTTGAAAACTACTCCATCTCACATGATGATCAGACATGGTTTAGTTGATATGGATCATGTGATCACTTAGATGATTAGAGAGATGTCCATCTAAGTGGGGGTTATTAAGTAATTTGATTAATTGAACTTTAATTTATCATGAACTTAGTACCTGATAGTATTTTGCATGTCTATGTTGTTGTAGATAGATGGCCTGTGTTGTTGTTCCGTTGAATTTTAATGAGTTCCTAGAGAAAGCTAAGTTGACAAATTATGGTAGCAACTACACGGACTGGGTCTGTAACTTGAGGATTATCCTCATTGCTGCATGATAACCCACAAGTATAGGGGATAGCAACAGTTTTCGAGGGTAGAGTATTCAACCCAAATTTATTGATTCTACACAAGGGGAGCGAAAGAATATTCTCAAGTATTAGCAGCTGAGTTGTCAATTCAACCACACCTGGAAACTTAATATCTGTAGCAAGGTATTTAGTAGCAAAGTAATATGATAGTAGTGGTAACGGTAGCAAAAGGTAATGATAACAAAAGTAATGTTTTTGGTATTTTGTAGTGATTGTAACAATAGCAACGGAAAAGTAAATAAGCGAAGAACAATATATGGAAAGCTCGTAGGCAATGGATCGGTGATAGAGAATTATGCCGGATGCGGTTCATCCTGTCATAGTCATAACCTAGGGTGACACAAAACTAGCTCCAATTCATCAATGTAATGTAGGCATGTATTCCGAATATAGTCATATGTGCTTATGGAAAAGAACTTGCATGGCATCTTTTGTCCTACCCTCCCGTGGCAGTGGGGTCCTAGTGGAAACTAAGGGATATTAAGGCCTCCTTTTAATAGAGTACTGGACCAAAGCATTAACACATAGTGAATACATGAACTCCTCAAACTACGGTCATCACCGGGAGTGGTCCCGATTATTGTCACTTTGGGGTTGCTGGATCATAACACATAGTAGGTGACTATAGACTTGCAAGATAGGATCAAGAACTCTCATATATTGATGAAAACAAAATAGGTTCAGATCTGAAATCATGGCACTCGGGCCCTAGTGACAAGCATTAAGCATAGCAAAGTCATAGCAACATCAATCTCAGAACATAGTGGATACTAAGGATCAAACCCTAGCAAAACTAACTCGATTACATGATAAATCTCATCCAACCCATCACCGTCCAGCAAGCCTACGATGGAATTACTCACACACCGCGGTGAGCATCATGAAATTAGTGATGGAGGATGGTTCATGATGACGATGGCGACAGATTCCCCTCTTCGGAGCCCCGAACGGACTCCAGATCAGCCCTCCCGAGAGGTTTTAGGGCTTGGCGGCGGCTCCGTATCGTAAAACGCGATGAATCCTTCTCTCTGATTTTTTTTCTCCCCGAAAGAGAATATATAGAGTTGGAGTTGAGGTCGGAGGAGCTCCAGGGGGCCCACGAGGTAGGGGTGCGCCCCCCACCCTTGTGGATAGGGTGTGGGCCCCTGGTCTTGATCTTTTGTTAGTATTTTTTATTATTTCCAAAAATACGCTCCGTGGAGTTTCAGGTCATTCCGAGAACTTTTGTTTCTGCACATAAATAACACCATGGCAATTCTGCTGAAAACAGCGTCAGTCCGGGTTAGTTCCATTCAAATCATGCAAGTTAGAGTCCAAAACAAGGGCAAAAGTGTTTGGAAAAGTAGATACGACGGAGACGTATCAACTCCCCCAAGCTTAAACCTTTGCTTGTCCTCAAGCAATTCAGTTGACAAACTGAAAGTGATAAAGAAAAACTTTTACAAACTTTGTTTGCTCTTGTTGTTGTAAATATGTAAAGCCAGCATTCAAGTTTTCAGCAAAGATTATAAACTAACCATATTCACAATAACGCATAGGTATCATGTTTACTCATATCAATGTCATAATCAACTAGCGAGCAATAATAATAAATCTCGGATGACAACACTTTCTCAAAACAATCATAATATGATATAACAAGATGGTATCTCGCTAGCCCTTTCTGAGACCGCAAAACATAAATGCAGAGCACCTTTAAAGACCAAGGACTGACTAGACATTGTAATTCATGGTAAAAGAGATCCAGTCAAGTCATACTCAATGTGAACTAACAGTAATGAATGCAAATGACAGTGGTGCTATCCAATTGGTGCTTTTTAATAAGAGGATGATGACTCAACATAAAAGCAAATAGATAGGCCCTTCGCAGAGGGAAGCAGGGATTTGTAGAGGTGCCAGAGCTCGGTTTTGAAATAAAGATGAATAATATTTTGAGCGGTATACATTCATTGTCAACATAACAACCAAGAGATGTCGATATCTTCCATGCTACACACATTATAGGCGGTTCCCAAACAGAATGGTAAAGTTTATACTCCCCCTCCACCAACAAGAATCAATCCATGGCTTGCTCGAAACAACGAGTGCCTCCAACTAACAAGAGTCCCAGGGGGAGTTTTGTTTGCAATTATTTTGATTTAGTTTGCATAAAGCATGGGACTGGGCATCCCGGTGACCAGCCATTTTCTCGTGAGTGAGGAGCGGAGTCCACTCCTCTTGAGAATAACCTGCCTAACATGGAAGATACAGACAACCCTAGTTGATACATGAGCTATTCGAGCATACAAAACAAAATGTTTATTTGAAGGTTTAGAGTTTGGCACATACAAATTTACTCGGAAAGGCAGGTAGATACCATATATAGGTAGGTATGGTGGACTCATATAGTCATATGGAATAACTTTGGGGTTTATGGAGTTGGATGCACAAGCAGTATTCCCGCTTAGTACAGGTGAAGGCTAGAAAAAGACTGGGAAGCGACCAGCTAGAGAGCGACAATAGTCATGAACATGCATTAAAATTAATCAACACCGAATGCAAGCATGAGTAGGATATAATGCACCATGAACATAAATATCGTAGAGGCTATGTTGATTTTGTTTCAACTACATGTGTGAACATGTGCCAAGTCAAGCCACTCGAATCGTTCAAAAGAGGATGTGACAAACCCGTTGCAGGAGCAACACCAGATGTTGTGAACACCTGGCAGAGCAAAGCTGATGACTACTCAATAGTTCAGTGTGCCATGCTTTACAGCTTAGAACCGAGACTTCAATGACGTTTTGAATGTCATGGAGCATATGAGATGTTCCGGGAGTTGAAGTTAATATTTCAAGCAAATGCCCGAATTGAGAGATATGAAGTCTCCAATATGTTCTACAACTGCAAAATGGAGGAGAATAGTTCTGTTAGTGAACATATACTCAGAATGTCTGGGTATCACAACCACTTGACTCAGCTGGGAGTTAATCTTCCTGATGATAGTGTCATTGATAGAGTTCTTCAATCACTGCCACCAAGCTACAAGAGCTTCGTGATGAACTATAATATGCAAGGGATGGATAAGACGATTCCTGAGCTCTTCGCAATGCTAAAGGCTGCGGAGGTAGAAATCAAGAAGGAGCATCAACTGTTGATGGTCAACAAGACCACCAGTTTCAAGAAAAAGGGTAAAGGGAAGGAAGGGAACTTCAAGAAGAACAGCAAGCCAGTTGATGCTCAAGTGAAGAAACCCAAGTCTGGACCTAAGCCTGAAATCGAGTGCTTCTACTGCAAAGGAACTGGTCACTCGAAGCGGAACTGTCCCAAGTATTTGGCGGAGAAGAAGGATGGCAAAGTGAAAGGTATATTTGATATACATGTTATTGATGTATACCTTACTAATGCTCGTAGTAGCGCCTGGGTATCTGATACTGGTTCAGTTGCTAACATTTGCAACTCGAAACAGGGGCTACGGATTAAGCGAAGATTGGCTAAGGACGAGGTTACGATGCGCGTGGGAAATGGTTCCAAAGTCGATGTGATCGCCGTCAGCATGCTACCTCTACATCTACCTTCGGGATTAGTTTTAGACCTAAATAATTGTTATTTGGTGCAAGCGTTGAGCATGAACATTATATCTGGATCTTGTTTGATGCGAGACGGTTATTCATTTAAATCAGAGAATAATGGTTGTTCTATTTATATGAGTAATATCTTTTATGGTCATGCACCCTTGATGAGTGGTCTATTTTTACTTAATATTGATAGTAGTGATACACATGTTCATAGTATTGAAGCCAAAAGATGCATACTTGATAATGATAGTGCAACTTATTTGTGGCACTGGCGTTTAGGTCATATTGGTGTAAAGCGCATGAAGAAACTCCATTCTGATGGACTTCTGGAATCACTTGATTATGAATCACTTGGTACTTGCGAACCATGCCTCATGGGCAACATGACTAAAACTCAATTCTCCAAAACAATGGAGCAAGCAACAGAGTTATTGGAAATCATACATAATGATGTATGTGGTCCAATGAACATTGAGGCTCGCGGCAGATATCGTTATTTTCTCACCTTCACAGATGATTTGAGTAGATATGGGTTTATCTACTTAATGAAACATAAGTCTGAACCATTTGAAAAGTTCAAAGAATTTCAGAGTGAAGTGGAACATCATCATAACAAGAAAATAAAGTTTCTATGATCTTATCGTGGAGGGGGATATTTGAGTTATGAGTTTGGTCTTCATTTGAAACAATGCATAATAGTTTTGCAACTCACGCCACTCGGAACACCACAGCGTAATGGTGTGTCCAAACGTCGTAATCGTACTTTACTAGAGATGGTGCGATCTATGATGTCTCTTACTGATTTACCACTATCATTCTGGGGTCATGCTTTAGAGACGGCTGCATTCACGTTAAATAGGGCACCATCTAAATCTGTTAAGACGACACCTTATGAACTATGGTTTGGCAAGAAACCCAAGTTGTTGTTTCTTCAAGTTTGGGGCTGCGATGCTTATGTGAAGCAACTTCAACCTGATAAGGTCGAACCCAAATCGAAGAAATGTGTCTTCATAGGATACCCAAACGAGATTGTTAGGTACACCTTGTATCACAGATCTGAAGGCAAGTTATTCATTGCTAAGAATGGATCCTTTCTAGAGAAGGAGTTTCTCTCGGAAGAAGTGAGTGGGAGGAAAGTCAAACTTGACGAGGTAATTGTACCTTCTCCCTTATTGTAAAGTCACTGAAATCAGTTCCGGTGATTCCTACATTAGTAAGTGAGGAAGCTAATGATGATGATCATGAAACTTCTGATCAAGTTACTACTGAGCCTCGTAGGTCAACCAGAGTAAGATCTGCACCAGAGTGGTACGGTAATCTGATGTCTACTACACAACCTTATTCTTGTAGACGTTGTTGGGCCTCCAAGTACGGAGGTTTGTAGGACAGTAGCAAATTTCCCTCAAGTGGATGACCTAAGGTTTATAAATCCGTGGGAGGCGTAGGATGAAGATGGTCTCTTTCAAGCAACCCTGCAACCAAATAACAAAGAGTCTCTTGTGTCCCCAACACACCCAATACAATGGTAAACTGTATAGGTGCACTAGTTCGGCGAAGAGATGGTGATACAAGTGCAATATGGATAGTAGAAATATGTTTTTGTAATTTGAAATATAAAAACAGCAAGGTAACTAATGATAAAAGTGAGCACAAACGGTATTGCAATGCGTTGAAACAAGGCCTAGGGTTCACACTTTCACTAGTGCAAGTTCTCTCAACAATAATAACATAATTGGATCATATAACTATCCCTCAACATGAAAAAAAGAGTCACTCCAAAGTCACTAATAGCGGAGAACAAACGAAGAGATTATTGCAGGGTACGAAACCACCTCAAAGTTATTCTTTCTAATCGATCTATTCAAGAGTCCATAGTAAAATAACACGAAGCTATTCTTTCCGTTCAATCTATCATAGAGTTCGTACTAGAATAACACCTTAAGACACAAATCAACCAAAACCCTAATGTCACCTAGATACTCCAATGTCACCTCAAGTATCCGTGGGTATGATTATATGATATGCATCACACAATCTCAGATTCATCTATTCAACCAACACAAAGAACTTCAAAGAGTGCCCCAAAGTTTCTACCGGAGAGTCAAGATGAAAACGTGTGCCAACCCCCATGCATAAGTTCACGAGGTCACAGAACTCGCAAGTTGATCACCAAAACATACATCAAGTGGGTCACGTGATATCCCATTATTACCACACATAAGCACATGCAAGACATACATCAAGTGTTCTCAAATCCTTAAAGACTCAATCCGATAAGATAACTTCAAAGGGAAAACTCAATTCATCACAAGAGAGTAGAGGGGGAGAAACATTATAAGATCCAACCATAATAGCAAAGCTCGCGATACATCAAGATCATGCCACCTCAAGAACACGAGAGAGAGAGACAGAGAGAGAGAGCGATCAAACACATAGCTACTGGTACATACCCTCAGCCCCGAGGGTGAACTACTACCTCCTTGTCATGGAGAGCACCGGGATGATGAAGATGGCCACCGGAGAGGGATTCCCCCCTCTGGCAGGGTGCCGGAACGGGTGTAGATTGGTTTTCGGTGGCTACGGAGGCTTCTGGCGGCGGAACTCCCGATCTAGGTTTCTTTCTGGATGTTTTGGGTTATATAAGAGGTGTTGGAGTCGAGAACAAGGCGGGGGGTCTCCGGGCTGTCCACGAGGCAGGGGGCGCGCCCAGGGGGGTGGGGATGCCCCCCACCCTTGTGGGCAGCCCGAGACTCTTCTAGCCCAATTCTTTTACTTCCTGGCCTTCTTTTGGTCCAAAAATAAGTTCCGTGAAGTTTCAGGTCAATTGGACTCCGTTTGGTTTTCCTTTTCTGTGATACTCAAAAACAACGAAAAAACAGAAACTGGCACTGGGCTCTAGGTTAATAGGTTAGTCCCAAAAATCATATAAAGTAGCATATAAATGCATATAAAACATCCAAGGTTGATAATATAATAGCATGGAACAATCAAAAATTATAGATACGTTGGAGACCTATCATAATCCTGTTCTGCAAGTCATGTTACTTGACCATGATGAACCTATGAACTATGAGCCCAAATTCCGCAAAATGGCTTGAGGCCATGAAATCTGAGATGGGATCCATGTATGAGAACAAAGTATGGACTTTGGTTGACTTGCCCGATGATCGGCAGGCCATAGAGAATAAATGGATCTTCAAGAAGGAGACTGACGCTGACGGTAATGTTACTGTCTACAAATCTCGACTTGTTGCAAAAGGTTTTCGACAACTTCAAGGAGTTGACTACGATGAGACCTTCTCACCCGTAGCGATGCTTAAATCCGTCTGAATCATGTTAGCAATTGCCGCATTTTATGATTATGAAATTTGGCAAATGGATGTCAAAACTACATTCCTTAATGGATATCTTAAAGAAGAGTTGTATATGATGCAACCAGAAGGTTTTGTCGATCCAAAAGGTGCTAACAAAGTGTGCAAGCTCCAGTGATCCATTTATGAACTGGTGCAAGCCTCTCAGAGTTGGAATATATGCTTTGATAGTGTGATCAAAGCATATGGTTTTCTACAGACTTTTGGAGAAGCCTGTATTTACAAGAAAGTGAGTGGGAGCTGTGCAGCATTTCTGATATTATATGTAGATGACATATTGTTGATCGGAAATGATACTGGATTTCTGAATAGCATAAAAGGATACTTGAATAAGAATTTTTCAATGAAAGACCTCGGTGAAGCTGCTTATATATTAGGCATCAAGATCTATAGAGATGGATCAAGATGCTTAATTGGACTTTCACAAAGCACATACCTTGATAAAGTTTTGAAGAAGTTCAAAATGGATCAAGCAAAGAAAGGGTTCTTGCCTGTGTTACAAGATGTGAAGTTGAGTCAGACTCAATGCCCGACCACTGCACAAGATAGAGATAAAATGAAAGGTGTTCCCTATGCTTCAGCCATAGGCTCTATCATGTATGCAATGTTGTGTACCAGACCAGATGTGTGCCTTGCTATCAGTCTAGCAGGGAGGTACCAAAGTAATCCAGGAGTGGATCACTGGACAGCAGTCAAGAACATCTTGAAATACCTGAAAAGGACTAAGGATATGTTTCTCCTATATGGAGGTGACAAAGAGCTCGTCGTAAATGGTTACGTCGATGCAAGCTTTCACACTGGTCCGGATGACTCTAAGTCACAAACCGGATACATGTTTTTGTTAAATGGTGGAGTTGTCAGTTGGTGCAGTTCCAAGCAGAGCGTCGTGGCAGGATCTACGTGTGAAGCGGAATATGTAGCTGCCTCGTAAGCAGCAAATGAAGGAGTTTGCATGAAGGAGTTCATATTCGATCTAGGTGTCATACCTAGTGCATCGGGTCCAATGAAAATCTTTTGTGACAATACTGGTGCAATTGCCTTGGCAAAGGAATCCAGATTTCACAAGAGAACTAAGCACAACAAGAGACGCTTCAATTCCATCCACGATCAAGTCAAGGAGGGAGACATAGAGATTTGCAAGATACATACGGATCTGAATGTTGCAGACCCGTTGCCTAAGCCACTCTCACGAGCAAAACATGATCAGCACCAAGACTCCATGGGTGTTAGAATCAGTACTATGTAATCTAGATTATTGACTCTAGTGTAAGTGGGAGACTAAAGAAAATATGCCCTAGAGGCAATAATAAAGTTGCTATTTATATTTCCTTATATCATGATAAATGTTTATTATTCATGCTAGAATTGTATTAACCAGAAACTTAGTACATGTATGAATATATAGACAAACAGAGTGTCACTAGTATGCCTCTACTTGACTAGCTCGTTGAATCAAAGATGGTTAAGTTTCCTAGACATAGACATGAGTTGTCATTTGATTAACGGGATCACATCATTAGAGAATGATGTGATTGACTTGACCCATTCCGTTAGCTAGGCACGATGATCGTTTAGTTTGTTGCTATTACTTTCTCCATAACTTATACATGTTCCTATGACTATGAGATCATGCAACTCCCGAATACCGGAGGAACACTTTGTGTGCTACCAAACGTCACAACATAACTGGGTGATTATAAAGGTGCTCTACAGGCGTCTCCGATGGTGTTTGTTGAGTTGGCATAGATCGAGATTAGGATTTGTCACTCTGATTGTCGGAGAGGTATCTCTGGGCCCTCTCGGTAATGCACATCAATATAGGCCTTGCAAGCAATGTGACTAATGAGTTAGTTGCGCGATGATGCATCACGGAACGAGTAAAGAGACTTGCCGGTAACGAGATTGAACTAGGTATTGAGATACCGACGATCGAATCTCGGGCAAGTAACATACCGATGACAAAGGGAACAACATATATCGTTATGCGGTTTGACCAATAAAGATCTTCGTAGAATATGTAGGAGCCAATATGAACATCCAGGTTTCACTATTGGTTATTGACTGGAGACGTGTCTCGGTCATTTCTACATAGTTCTCGAACCCGTAGGGTCCGCACGCTTAACATTCAGTGACGATCGGTATTATGAGTTTATGTGTTTTGATGAACCGAAGGTTGTTCAGAGTCCCGGATGTGATCACGGGCATGACGAGGAGTCTCGAAATGGTCGAGACATAAAGATCAATATATTGAAAGCCTATATTTGGACATCGGAAAGGTTCCGAGTGAGTTCGGGCATATACCGGAGTACCGAGGGGTTACCAAAACCGCCGGGGAGTATATGGGCCCTAATGGGCTTTAGTGGAGAGAGAGAGAGGCAGCCAGGGCAGTCTGTGCGCCCTCTCCCCCTCTAGTTCGAATTGGACTAGAAAGGGGGGGCGCCCCTGCTACGTCTTGAGCATTGCGTTGGTTTTCCCTAGAAGAGGAAAGGGTGATGCAGCAAAGTAGCGTAAGTATTTCCCTCGGTTTTTGAGAACCAAGGTATCAATCTAGTAGGAGGCTACACGCTAGTCCCTCCCACCTGCACAAAACAAATAAATCCTCACAACCAACGCGATAAGGGGTTGTCAATCCCTACACGGTCACTTACGAGAGTGAGATCTGGTAGATATGACAAGATCATATTTTTGGTATTTTTATGATAAAGATGCAAAGTAAAATAAAAGCAAAGGAAAATAACTAAGTATTTGAAGATTAATATGATGAAGATAGACCCGGGGGCCATAGGTTTCACTAGTGGCTTCTCTCAAGAGCATAAGTATTTTACGGTGGGTGAACAAATTACTGTTGAGCAATTGACAGAATTGAGCATAGTTATGAGAATATCTAGGTATGATCATGTATATAGGCATCACATCCAAGACAAGTAGACCAACTCCTGCCTGCATCTACTACTATTACTCCACACATCGACCGCTATCCAGCATGCATCTAGAATATTAAGTTCATAAGAACAGAGTAACGCCTTAAGCAAGATGAGATGATGTAGAGGGATAAACTCATGCAATACGATGAAAACCCCATCTTGTTATCCTCGATGGCAACAATACAATACATGCCTTGCTGCCCCTATTGTCACTGGGAAAGGGCACCGCAAGATTGAACCCAAAGCTAAGCACTTCTCCCATTGCAAGAAAGATCAATCTAGTAGGCCAAACCAAACTGATAATTCGAAGAGACTTGCAAAGATAACCAATCATACATAAAATAATTCAGAGAAGATTCAAATATTGTTCATAGATAAACTTGATCATAAACCCACAATTCATCGATCTCAACAAACACACCGCAAAAGAAGATTACATCAAATAGATCTCCACAAGAGAGGGGGAGAACTTTGTATTGAGATCCAAAAAGAGAGAAGAAGCCATCTAGCTAATAACTATGGACCCGAAGGTCTGAGGTGAACTACTCACACTTCATCGGAGAGGCTATGGTGTTGATGTAGAAGCCCTTCGTGATCGATGCCCCCTCCGGCGGAGCTCCGGAACAGGCCCCAAGATGGGATCTCGTGGATACAGAAAGTTACGGCGGTGGAATTAGGGTTTTGGCTCCGTATCTGATCGTTTGGGGGTACGTAGGTATATCTAGGAGGAAGAAGTACGTCGGTGGAGCAACGGGGGGGCCCACGAGGGTGGAGGGCGCGCCTGGGGGGGGGGGGGGTAGGCGCGCCCCCTACCTCGTGGCCTCCCTATTGGTTGCTTGACGTAGGGTCCAAGTCTCCTGGATCTTGTTCGTTCCAAAAATCACGTTCCCGAAGGTTTCATTCCGTTTGATATTCCTTTTCTTCGAAACCCTAAAATAGGCAAAAACAGCAATTCTGGGCTGGGCCTCCGGTTAGTAGGTTAGTCCCAAAAATAATATAAAAGTGTATAATAAAGCCCAATAATGTCCAAAACAGAAGATAATATAGCATGGAGCAATCAAAAATTATAGATACGTTGGATACGTATCAAGCATCCCCAAGCTTAATTCCTGCTCGTCCTCGAGTAGGTAAATGATAAAAACAGAATTTTTGATGTGGAATGCTACTTGGCATATTTTCAATGTAATTCTTCTTAATTGTGGTATGAATATTCAGATCCGAAAGATTCAAGACAAAAGTTTAATATTGACATAAAAATAATAATACTTCAAGCATACTAACTAAGCAATTATGAAAGCTCAAAAAGAAACTAAGTGGGTGTGCATCCAACTTGCTTGCTCACAAAGACCTAGGGCATTTTGAGGAAGCCCATCACTGGAATATGCAAGCCAAGTTCTATAATGAAAAATTCCCACTAGTATATGAAAGTGATAAAACAAGAGACTCTCTATCATGAAGATCATGGTGCTACTTTGAAGCACAAGTGTGGTAAGAGGATAGTAGCATTGTCCCTTCTCTCTTTTTCTCTCATTTTTTTATTTGGGCCTTTTCTCTTTTTTATGGCCTCTTTTTTTATTTTTTTTATTTTTCGTCCGGAGTCTCATCCCGACTTGTGAGGGAATCATAGTGTCCATCATCCTTTCCTCACTTGGGACAATGCTCTAAAAATGATGATCATCACACTTTTATTTACTTACAACTCAACAATTACAACTCGATACTTAGAACAAAATATGACCCTATGTGAATGCCTCCGGCGGTGTACCGGGATATGCAATGAATCAAGAGTGACATGTATGAAAGAATTATGAATGGTGGCTTTGCCACAAATACAATGTCAAGTATATGATCATGCAAAGCAATATGACAATAATGGATTGTGTCATAGTAAACAAAACGGTGGAAAGTTGCATGGCAATATATCTTGGAATGGCTATGGAAATGCCATGATAGGTAGGTATGGTGGCTGTTTTGAGGAAGATATCTCCCACGTGTCGAGGCATGACTTAGAGGCATAATCGCATTGAAGGCATATGTCGCAAGTTAGGCAATCTTCACAACATCCCATGTAATATAGATAATAAAAGGGAGATAACATAGTTGGCTTACACTCGCCACGTCAATCAAGTACACAAATAACATTACATCATCCGAACACTCATGGCCCGACTACGGCGCCAAAATAAAAGATAACCCAACAAGCGACACGGTCCCGATCACCCCCAACTGGGCACCACTACTGATCATCGGGAAAGGAAACATAGTAACATTGAGAGTCCTCGTCGAACTCCCACTTGAGCTCAAGCGCGTCACCTAGAGCGGAATCATCAGGCCCTACATCTAGTGTAATAGTAATCTGTGAGCCACAGGGACTCAGCAATCTCGCACCCTCGTGATCAAGACTATTTAAGCTTATAGGTAAGGCAAGGTAAAATATAAGTGGAGCTGCAGCAAGCGACTAGCATATATGGTGGCTAACTTATTCGCAAAGAGAGCGAGAAGAGGAGGCAAGGCGCGAGCGAGAAACTAGAGAACAACCTGCGCAAACATTACTCCAACACCGTGTCCACTTCCCGGACTCCGCCGAGAAGAGGCCATCACGGTAACACACTCAGTTGATTCAATTCAATTAAGTTAAGGTTCAAGTTATCTACAACCGGACATTAACAAATTCCCATCTGCCCATAACCGCGGGCACGGCTTTCGAAAGTTCAAATCCCTGCAGGGGAGTCCCAACTTAGCCCATGACAAGCTCTCACGGTCAACAAAGGAATAGACCTCCTCCCAAGACGTTCCGATCAGACTCGGTATCTCGGTTCTTCAAGACACTTCGACAGGTTAAAACAAATCCAGCAACACCGCCCGAATGTGCCAACAAATCCCGATAGGAGCCGCACATATCTCTTTCTCAGGGCACACTCAGATGAACATTACGTACAACTAAAACCAACCCTCAAGTTGCCCTGAGGTGGCGCTGCAAGTGGCTCTATTTGGACCAACACTCAGAGGAGCACTGGCCCGGGGGGGTTTAAAATAAGATGACCCTTGAGTCTGCAGAACCCAAGGGAAAGAAAAGGCTAGGTGGCAAATGGTAAAACCAAGGTTGGGCATTGCTGGAAAAGCTTTAATCAAGGCGAACTATCAAGGGGTTCCCATTATAACCCAACCGTGTAAGGAACGCAAAATCCAGGAACATAACACCGATATGACGGAAACTGGGGCGGCAAGAGTGGAACAAAACACTAGGCGAGAGGCCGAGCCTTCCACCCTTTACCAAGTATATAGATGCATTAAGATAACATGGCAATATAATGATATCCCAACAAGTAAATAAATGTTCCAGCAAGGAACGGCCTCCAATCTTCACCTGCAACTAGCAACGCTATAAGAGGGGCTGAGCAAAGCGGTAACATAGCCAATCAACGGTTTGCTAGGACATGGTGGATTAGAGGTTTGACATGGCAATTTGGGAGGCTTGAAAGCAAGTGGTAGGCATCGTAGCATTGGCATAGCAAAAGAGCGAGCAAACTAGCATAGCAAAGATAGTAGTGATTTCGAGGGTATGATCATCTTGCCTGCACAGTTGTCAGAGTTGACTGGATCCTCGAAAGAAAACTCAACGGGCTCCTCGTTAGCGAACTCGTCTCCCGGCTCTACCCAAACAAGACAAACAAGCAACAAGGACACAATCAACCACGTGCAAGGATCAAACAAGATGATGCACTGATGGTATGCTATGCGGGATGCGATGCGGGATGCATATGCAAGATATGACGGGAAATGTAAGAACCTGGCCTCAACTTGGAAATCCAAGTGTGCCACTGGAAAGATGAGATGAAATCGCTTGAAAACGATATAAAGAACGCCGGAATCGGAGTTACGGTTTGGAAATGGCAAGCGATTCAAATATGACACCGGTCTGCGATTTACAGCAAGTAGGCGTCTAAATGCAATGAGATGAACATGCTACAGCACCCAAACATGACAACAAAATACATAGCAGGGATGCATTCACGATGCTTAACAAAAGTCTAGCAATGAGCTACGGCCAATTCATTCATTAACATGTTCAAACAAGCATGGCAAAAACGCATATGGCAAACAGATCTCAGACTTAGTGAAATTAACACTTGTCTGGAATTTTAGATCAGGTAGCACACTTCGGAGCAACAAAACTACATGCTACAGGATCTGAACATGGCAAAGTAAAGCATGGCATGGAGCTACTCAAAGAGCTTAACAAAAGTCCCTTAGTGACCTTGAGCCAAAAGGGATGAGAAAATGCAATTGCAAGCATGTGAACATAGCAAAAACATAATCAGTTCACAGACTTAGTGAAAACTGGCACATGCTGAAACATAACTCAAGTAGGCATGTTTACGAGCTTGATGCACTCACTACAGAGCATGTCATGATAAGATAAGCATACCTCTATCAAGAACACACAAAATGCAAGCTATACATGGCAAGAACAATAGCATAGCATGCACGGATCAACTACAACATCATCGGCAAAATTGCAAACAAGTTGACAATCTGCCCAGATTCACAAAGTAGCAAAAGTAGAGCTCGATTGACTCAAGCTAGGTTGCTCCATAATTTCAAACAAAGACATGGATGGATAGAGCACTACAAGATTAACAAAACATCCTTACTGATCATCCTCAAAAGAGGCACGGATCACTCGGAAACAACATGAACATATGGCAACATGAGATAAACAGATCAAGGACTTAGTGGAAATGCTAAGTCCCTGAAAACAGAACTAACAAGTGCACCACTTTGCAAGCTTGTACTAGTCACCACACACATCACAAAAATACATGGGTTGCACCTCTGGAAAGATGACAAAACCCTTAACAAAACATATGTAGAGCATGAGGGCATATCATGCACACATTAATCATGGCAAAAATCATAAAAAGCTAAATGGAGTAGCAGATCTGACAATTAACTCAAGTAGCCCTCTTCTAACAGCATTTCGGGCATCAATATGAACTCAATGAAAATGATGCAATGGAATGAAATGATGTACTATCTGAGATGAACATTTTGATATGTTATGCGCATGAATCGGAGCTACGGATGCGGAGATATAGCACGATGAAGATTGCAAAAAAATAATGGGAGAGGGGGAAAGTCAACCCTAGGGTTCATCCCAGATCTGGATCGGCACGCGAACCGAGGAGCCCGGCAAGGTACTGTTCGTCGGCGGGGGAGAGAGCTCGCCGGAGTCCGGCCGGAGGAGGATGAAGACGGAGAGGCGGCGCCGGCCTCGGGCGGCGTGGGCGCAGGAGACGGGCGCGGGCCCGGGCGGCAATGGGCGTCGTGGTCACCGGCGAACAGCGGCAGCGGGGCAGCCTGCGAGGTGACGGCGCACGGCGGCGGCGGGGTTCCGGCGACGAGGCGGAGGCGGCGCAGCCGGGCGGGCGAGGCGTCGCGGCCGGGCAGGCGAGGCGGCCCGGATGGCGCGGGAGATGGCCCGCCTCGGGCCTGGGCGGGCCAGCGGGAGTGGCGGCGGTGGCGATGACATGGCAGGCGCGGAGTGGGCGGCGGCGATGTGTCCGGTGCGGTGCGGACAATGTCCGGCCGCGCGGAGACGAATTTTAGGGTTTCGGACAAGGGGGGATCTGGATTTTCGGGGAGAGACCTATTTATAGGCATAGAGGGAGCTAGGAGAGTCCAAATGAGGTGCGGTTTTCGGCCATGCGATCGTGATCGAATGCTCTAGATGATGGAGCAGGTTTTGGTGGGTTTTGGGCCAAATTGGAGGGGTGTTGGGCTGCAACACACACGAGGCCTGTTCGGTCCCTCGGTTAACCGTTGGAGTATCAAACGAAGTCCAAATGATACGAAACTTGACAGGAGGTCTACCGGTAGTAAACCAAGGCCGCTTGGAAAGTCTCGGTCCAATCCGGAAATATTTAATCCCCACACACGAAAGAAAGCTAGAAATGACCACCGGAGGAGAACGAAGCGCCGGAATGCAAAACGGACAACGGGGAAAATGCTCGAATGCATGAGACGAACACGTATGCAAATGCAATGCACATGATGACATGATATGAGATGCATGACAACGACAACAACACACGGAGACAAAGACCCGAACCCGAGAAAATAAAATAACTTAACGCCGGAAACGGCAAGAGTTGGAGTACAAATTGGGAAAGTTACATCCGGGGTGTTACAACACTCCACCACTACGAAAGGATCTCGTCCCGAGATCTAGGACTGAAAAGAACGCCGGGTACTCAGAACGGAGGTGATCCTCGCGTTCCCAGGTAGCTTCACGGTCGGAATGGTGTGACCACTTGACTTTGAGAAATTTGATTGACTTGTTGCGAGTCTTGCGTTCAGTCTCTTCAAGAATAGCAACTGGGTGCTCACGATAAGAGAGATCTTCTTGGAGCTCAATGTCCTCGAAGTTGACGGTGCGGTCAGGAGTCTTGAAGCACTTTCGGAGCTGAGAGACATGGAACACGTCATGAACATTTGCAAAGTTTGAAGGAAGCTCGAGTTGATAGGCGAGGTCGCCTCTCTTGCTGACAATCTTGAAAGGTCCCACGTATCTAGGGGCAAGCTTCCCTTTGATACCGAAGCGACGAGTACCTTTCATAGGAGAGACGCGGAGGTAAACATGATCTCCGATCTCGAAAGCCAAATCACGGTGCTTACTATCATAGTAGCTCTTCTGGCGGGATTGGGCTGCTTTGAGGTTATCACGAATGACTTTGCACATTTCCTCTGCCTCTGTGATTAAGTCATTACCCAAAAGCTGACGTTCACCGGTTTCAGACCAGTTGAGAGGGGTACGGCACTTCCTGCCATACAGAATTTCAAATGGGGCCTTGCCCGAACTTGCTTGAAAACTGTTGTTGTAGGAGAATTCAGCATAAGGAAGACAATCCTCCCACTTCATGCCGAAGGAGATCACACAAGCCCTGAGCATATCTTCAAGAATCTGGTTGACACGCTCGACTTGACCGCTAGTTTGAGGATGGAAAGCTGTGCTGAAGCGGATGTTGGTGCCCATGGCCTTCTGAAAAGAATCCCAAAACTTGGAGGTAAAGATGCTGCCACGGTCTGAAGAGATCACTTGTGGAATACCGTGCAGAGAGACAATCCGAGAGGTATAGAGTTCCGCCAATTGAGCTGCAGTGATCGACTCTTTGATAGGCAGAAAGTGAGCCACTTTGGTGAGTTTGTCGATGACAACGAATATAGCATCATTGCCACGCTTGGACTTTGGAAACCCAGTCACGAAGTCCATTTCAATGTGGTCAAACTTCCATTCTGGAATGGCAAGAGGTTGGAGGAGACCAGCTGGCCTTTGGTGTTCTGCCTTCACTCTTCTGCAGACATCACATTCATTCACGAATTGAGCAATCTCGCGCTTCATTCGAGTCCACCAATAAGCCTGCTTGAGGTCCTGATACATCTTCGTGCTCCCAGGGTGGATGGAGAGGAGAGAATTGTGAGCCTCGTTCATGATCACTTTACGAAGGTCACCTTTGGGTACAACAATACGATCCTCGAAGAAGAGAGTGTCCTTGTCATCAAGGCGGTAGCACTTGTACTTGGGTTGACTCTTGGCAATCCCAATCTTCACCTTTTTCACCATAGCATCAAGAAGCTGGGCTTGGCGAATCTGGTCTTCCAAGGTAGGAGAGACTTGAAGGTTGGCGAGGAAACCTTGAGGAACAACTTGCAGATTAAGTTTGCGGAAAGCTTCACAAAGCTCGGGTTGATAAGGCTTGAGAATCAGACTGTTGCAATAAGCCTTTCTGCTCAATGCGTCAGCAATCACATTGGCCTTGCCTGGAGTATACTCGATACTCGGATTATACTCTTGAATCATTTCGACCCATCGAGTTTGCCTGAGGTTGAGATTAGGCTGAGTGAAGATGTACTTGAGACTCTTGTGATCAGTGAAAATGTCCACTTTTCTTCCCAATAGAGATGTCTCCAAGTCAAAAGAGCATGCACAACTGCCGCCAACTCGAGATCATGAGTGGGGTAGTTCTTCTCATTAGGCTTCAACTGGCGAGAGGTATAAGCAACAACTTTCTTCTCTTGCATCAATACTGCGCCAAGACCTTGGAGAGAGGCATCACAAAAGACCTCGTACGGCTTGGATTCATCAGGCGGAGTCAGAACTGGAGCAGTGATCAATTTCTCTTTCAAAGTGTTGAAAGCAATGTCACACTCCGGAGACCAAACGTACTTGACGTGCTTCTGGAGAAGATTAGAGAGAGGCTTCGCGATCTTAGAAAAGTTTTCAACGAATCTTCGGCAATAGCTTGCGAGACCGAGGAAGCTACGGAGTTGCTTCACGTTCTGAGGAGGTTCCCAATTCACAATTGCAGACACCTTCTCAGGATTCACGGCAATGCCCTTGGCAGAGATGATATGACCAAGATAAAGAACCTCATCGAGCCAAAATTCACACTTGGAGAACTTGGCGTAGAACTGATGTTCCCTGAGCTTATCGAGAACCAAACGCAAGTGCTTGGCATGATCTTCCTTGTTCTTCGAGAAAACCAGAATGTCGTCGAGATAGACCAAAACGAAGTCATTGGTGTAGGCGTTGAAGATGAAGTTCATCATGCGAGAGAACGTCGGAGGAGCGTTGACGAGGCCAAAAGACATGACAGTGTATTCATATGAACCATAGCTTGTCCTGAAAGCCGTCTTGGGAATATCTTGCTCACGGATTCGAATCTGATGATAACCCATACGGAGATCAAGCTTGGAGAATACTTGGGCACCTTTGAGTTGTTCGAACAGCTCATTGATGTTGGGAAGTGGGTATTTGTTCTTGATGGTCTTCTTGTTCAATGGACGGTAATCAACACAAAGTCGGTCCGTTCCATCCTTCTTCTTCACAAAAAGAACACCACAACCCCACGGAGAAGAACTAGGCCGGATGAGACCCATTTTCTCTTGAATATCGAGTTGCTTCTTCAGCTCCTTCAACTCTTCAGGTACGAGCTTGTAAGGACGTTTGCACACAGGTTCCGTACCAGGCTCAAGATCAATAACGAATTCAACTGGCCGGTGCGGAGGCATTCCTGGAAGCTCTTCTGGAAAGACGTCTTGATATTCGCAAACGACTGGAATTTGCGAGATGGCATCCAATTCACCCTTCTCATTGAGAGAAAACGGATGGATGGTATCATCACGAGCGGCAAAGACAATTGCATTCTCAGACGAATGAGTCAATTGAATCTGCCTGGCTGCGTAATCAAGATGTGCCTTGTGCTTAGTAAGCCAATCCATTCCGAGAATAAGATCAATATCCGAGTTACCAAGAACCACCGGAGAAGAGCGAAACTTGTAATCACCCAACGTGATAGAGACATCCGGGACGCAATTGTTAGAAGTCATTTGCTTGCCGTAGACACAATCTTCAACAGAACAGGAATCCTTTCGGTCACAAAATCATGCTTGGCCACAAATGGAGTTGAAATAAAAGAAAGCAATGCACCAGTGTCAAAAAGAACTTTTGCAGGAACATCGTTAACAGGAAGGTTACCCATAATCACATCTGGTGAGTCCTCTGCCTGAGCTGCATTCAGCAAATTGACCTTGGCATGCTTGGGGTTATGCTTTACCACAGTTGTACTTGCCGATCTGACAGGAGGAGGAGGAAGACGCCTCTGGTTGAGACACTTATTGGCATAGTGACCCTTCTGTTGGCACTTGTTGCACGTGACCTCTGAAAGCGGACGGTGATACGGAGCACTCGATCTTGGAGCTTGAGACGAAGTCTTGTTCTGAAAGCCAGGGTTGGGTGGGTGGGAAGAACCACTGCCACCTTTGCTCTTCTGCTGAAACGGCTGACGGAACGGAGGAGGAGGAAGCCAATACTTCTGCTGCTTGGCCACTTGAATAGAGGAAGAAGGAGTAACATCTCTGACTCGCTTCTTGGAAGCATCACACCTCAACTGAGCAGCCTCTTGCTTCAGTGCCATGTTGTAGAACTCATCGTACCTCAAGGGCTCAAAGAGAACAAGAGCTAGCTGAATTTCTTCTCTGAGACCACCCCTGAACTGGTATATCATGCTCTTCTCATCAGGGACGTCCTGCTTGGCAAAGCGGGCGAGCTTCTGGAACAACTTGTTGTAGTCATAGACAGACAAAGAGCCTTGCTTCAGGTTGCGGAATTCCTCACGCTTGCTTTCAACCACGCTCTGAGGAATATGATGAGCTCGGAAATCTTGACGGAATTCATCCCAAGTGATAACACGTCCACCTCTGGAATCCTTGTACTGCTGGAACCATTCTGCAGCTTGATCTTTGAGTTGGAAGGAAGCGAACTTGACAAAGTCCTCAGGCCTGACGTTACTGCACTCGAAATGCTTGCACAGATCCACAAGCCAATCGTCAGCATCGGTTGCCTCAACACAATTGCTGAAAGTCTTTGGCCCGTTAGCAAGGAACTGGTTGAGTGTAGCAAAGTGATTCTGATTGTTGCCTTGGTTCCCTTGGTTGCCTTGATTGCGCTCTTGAAGAATTTGCATGATCAACTGTGTGTTTGCATTGGTTGCGGCCATCACAGCTTGCCATGCCTCCGGAGGAGGTGGAGGTGGTGGCGGATCAGGATTCGGAGTCGTGCGCGTTGGAGGAGCCATCCTGAAGAGGTTGACATCCATTAGCACATTGATAGACAAATATTGAAGCTGAATCCAACGGAATGAAAATTGCAACATATAGTCTTCACATCCGAACAAAATGAACGAATGCATTCCTCTTGAAATGGTCACATATCCATAAATTGAGAAGCCACGTAGAATTAAGGTAGAGAAATAAATCAACAAGGTACGGATCAAGAACGAATAATCGGTAAGAAATCCCAATCTCAAACCAATATCCGTGGAAGAAGAACTAGAGCTACTAGAATTCCCACCTATGAAACTCCCGAACCTTTCCGGTTATGCAATCAGGTGTTGGGGATACAGGGGAAGCATAATATCTCACCCAAACTAGCAAATCCTACATCCAGCTGTATCCATCCTTCAACACATAACCAAGAAAACTTCGGAAACCATCTACCTCAACCTTCGAAAAGCATCCGTTATACAAGTTATGGCGATACTCCCGAACTCCCGCCCCAGTACTGGGTGGCGTCGAGGTTATCTCACCAACGAACTGCATAAAAGAGATTTTCGATGTCGGCGTACTAAACTCAGGTATTCCAGAACTGCAACGATAAAATTATGACGACAACACCTCAGAGCTCAACTCCCCGGGACACTTCCACTAAACCCCTGACAGGAGGCACCAAGACAATGTTCTCATCATAAAACCATCGGAACGATTCCAAGATACCCGCGTGATCCTAAAAATTTTTTAGTGAAATTTGAGAAGAGAAGAGTCAAAACTCTACGTCAGGATGCCTTACCAGAGCGATGAGGAGACTGGGAAGTAAAAAGAATTCCTAAACTCTCCGATATATAATTCCTAAATGACTCAAAACATTTTTCTAGACACAACTCGGCCGCTAAAAACGATCAAGCAATGGGGCTCCTAAGGTCGGGGAAGGCTCTGATTACCAACTTGTAACACCCTCGATGCGACTATATCTCCCACGTGTCGAGGCACGACTTAGAGGCATAATCGCATTGAAGGCATATGTCGCAAGTTAGGCAATCTTCACAACATCCCATGTAATATAATAATAAAGGGGAGATAACATAGTTGGCTTACACTCGCCACGTCAATCAAGTACATAAATAACATTACATCATCCAAACACTCATGGCCCGACTACGGCGCCAAAATAAAAGATAACCCAACATGCGACACGGTCCCGATCACCCCCAACTGGGCACCACTACTGATCATCAGGAAAGGAAACATAGTAACGTTGAGAGTCCTCGTCGAACTCCCACTTGAGCTCAAGCGCGTCACCTGGAGCGGAATCATCAGGCCCTGCATCTGGTGTAATAGTAATCTGTGAGCCACAGGGACTCAGCAATCTCGCACCCTCGCGATCAAGACTATTTAAGCTTATAGGTAAGGCAAGGTAAAATATGTGGAGCTGCAGCAAGCGACTAGCAAATATGGTGGCTAACTTATTCGCAAAAGAGAGCGAGAAGAGGAGGCAAAGCGCGAGCGAGAAACTAGAGAACAACCTGCGCAAACATTACTCCAACACCGTGTCCACTTCCCGGACTCCGCCGAGAAGAGGCCATCACGGTAACACACTCAGTTGATTCATTTTAATTAAGTTAAGGTTCAAGTTATCTACAACCGGACATTAACAAATTCCCATCTGCCCATAACCGCGGGCACGGCTTTCGAAAGTTCAAATCCCTGCAGGGGAGTCCCAACTTAGCCCATGACAAGCTCTCACGGTCAACGAAGGAATAGACCTCCTCCCAAGACGTTCCGATCAGACTCGGTATCTCGGTTCTTCAAGACACTTCGACAGGTTAAAACAAGACCAGCAACACCGCCCGAATGTGCCGACAAATCCCGATAGGAGCTGCACATATCTCTTTCTCAGGGCACACTCAGATGAACACTACGTACAACTAAAACCAACCCTCAAGTTGCCCCGAGGTGGCGCTGCAAGTGGCTCTAGTTGGACCAACACTCAGAGGAGCACTGGCCCGGGGGGGGTTTAAAATAAGATGACCCTCGGGCTCCGGAAACCCAAGGGAAAGAAAGGCTAGGTGGCAAATGGTAAAACCAAGGTTGGGCATTGCTGGAAAAGCTTTAATCAAGGCGAACTATCAAGGGGTTCCCATTATAACCCAACCGCGTAAGGAACGCAAAATCCGGGAACATAACACCGATATGACGGAAACTAGGGCGGCAAGAGTGGAACAAAACACTAGGCGAGAGGCCGAGCCTTCCACCCTTTACCAAGTATATAGATGCATTAAGATAACATGGCAATATAATGATATCCCAACAAGTAAATAAATGTTCCAACAAGGAACGGCCTCCAATCTTCACCTGCAACTAGCAACGCTATAAGAGGGGCTGAGCAAAGCGGTAACATAGCCAATCAACGGTTTGCTAGGACATGGTGGGTTAGAGGTTTGACATGGCAATTTGGGAGGCTTGAAAGCAAGTGGTAGGCATCGTAGCATTGGCATAGCAAAAGAGCGAGCAAACTAGCATAGCAAAGATAGTAGTGATTTCGAGGGTATGATCATCTTGCCTGCACAGTTGTCAGAGTTGACTGGATCCTCGAAAGCAAACTCAACGGGCTCCTCGTTAGCGAACTCGTCTCCCGGCTCTACCCAAACAAGACAAACAAGCAACAAGGACACAATCAACCACGTGCAAGGATCAAACAATATGATGCAAGATGATATGCTATGCGGGATGCGATGCGGGATGCATATGCAAGATATGACAGGAAATGCATGAACCTGGCCTCAACTTGGAAATCCAAGTGTGCCACTGGAAAGATGAGATGAAATCGCTTGAAAACGATATAAAGAACGCCGGAATCGGAGTTACGGTTTGGAAATGGCAAGCGATTCAAATATGACACCGGTCTGCGATTTACAGCAAGTAGCCATCTAAATGCAATGAGATGAACATGCTACAGCACCCAAACATGACAACAAAATACATGGCAGGGATGCATTCAAGATGCTTAACAAAAGTCTAGCACTGAGCTACGGCCAAATCATCCATTAACAGGTTCAAACAAGCATGGCAAAAATGCATATGGCAAACAGATCTCAGACTTAGTGAAATTAACACTTGTCTGGAATTTCAGATCAGGTAGCACTCTTCGGAGCAACAAAACTACATGCTACAGGACCTGAACATGGCAAAGTAAAGCATGGCATGGAGCTACTCAAAGAGCTTAACAAAAGTCCCTTAGTGACCTTGAGCCAAAAGGGATCAGAAAATACAATTGCAAGCATGTGAACATAGCAAAAACATAATCAGTTTTCAGACTTAGTGAAAACTGGCACATGCTGAAACATAACTCAAGTAGGCATGTTTACGAGCTCGATGCACTCACTACGGAGCAAGTCATGATAAGATAAGCATACATCTATCAAGAACACACAAAATGCAAGCTAGACATGGCAAGAACAATAGCATAGCATGCACGGATCAACTACAACATCATCGGCAAAATTGCAAACAAGTTGACAATCTGCCCAGATTCACAAAGTAGCAAAAGTAGAGCTCGATTGACTCAAGCTAGGGTGCTCCATAATTGCAAAAAAAAGACTTGGATGGATAGAGCACTACAAGATTAACAAAACATCCTTACTGATCATCCTCAAAAGAGGCACAGATCACTCGGAAACAACATGAACATATGGCAACATGAGATAAACAGATCAAGGACTTAGTGGAAATGCTAAGTCCCTGAAAACAGAACTAACAAGTGCACCACTTTAAAAGCTTGTACTAGTCACCACACACATCACAAAAATACATGGGTTGCACCTCTGGAAAGATGACAAAACCCTTAACAAAACATATGTAGAGCATGAGGGCATATCATGCACACATTAATCATGGCAAAAATGACAAAAAGCTAAATGGAGTAGCAGATCTGACAATTAACTCAAGTAGCCCTCTTCTAACAGCATTTCGGGCATCAAGATGAACTCAAATGAAAATGATGCAATGGAATGAAATGATGTACTCTCTGAGATGAACATTTTGCTATGCTATGCGCATGAATCGGACCTACGGATGCGGAGATATAGCATGATGAAGATTGCAAAAAAATAATGGGAGAGGGGGAAAGTCAACCCTAGGGTTCGTCCCAGATCTAGATCGGCACGAGAACCGAAGAGCCCGATGTGGTACTGTTTGCCGGCGGGGGAGAGAGCTCGCCGGAGTCCGGCCGGAGGAGGATGAAGACGGAGAGGCGGCGCCGGCCTCGGGCGGCGTGGGCGGAGGAGACGGGCGCGGGCCCGGGCGGGGATGGGCGCCGCGGTCGCCGTGAACTGCGGCAGCAGGGCGGCCTGCGAGGGTGACGGCGCACGGCGGCGGCGGGGTTCCGGCGACGAGGCGGAGGCGGCGCAGTCGGGCGGGCGAGGCGGCGCAGCCGGGGCGGGCGAGGCGGCCCAGATGGCGCGGAGAGGGCCTGCCTCGGGCCTGGGCGGGCGGCGGGAGTGGCGGCGGCGGCGATGACGTGGCAGGCGTGGAGTGGGCGGCGGCGATGTGTCCGGCACGGTGCGGGCAATGTCCGGCCACGCGAAGACGAATTTTAGGGTTTCGGACGAGGGGGGATCCGGATTTTCGGGGAGAGACCTATTTATAGGCATAGAGGGAGCTAGGAGAGTTCAAATGAGGTGCGGTTTTCGGCCACGCAATCGTGATCGAACGCTCTAGATGATGGAGCAGGTTTTGGTGCTTTTTGGGCCAAATTGGAGGGGTGTTGGGCTGCAACACACACGAGGCCTTTTCGGTCCCTCGGTTAACCGTTGGAGTATCAAACGAAGTCCAAATGATACGAAACTTGACAGGAGGTCTACCGGTAGTAAACCAATGCCGCTTGGCAAGTCTCGGTCCAATCCGGAAATGTTTAATCCCCACACACGAAAGAAAGCTAGAAATGACCACCGGAGGAGAACGAAGCGCCGGAATGCAAAACGGACAACGGGGAAAATGCTCGAATGCATGAGATGAACACGTATGCAAATGCAATGCACATGATGACATGATATGAGATGCATGACAACGACAACAACACACGGAGACAAAGACCCGAACCCGAGAAAATAAAATAACTTAACGCCGGAAACGGCAAGAGTTGGAGTACAAATTGGGAAAGTTACATCCGGGGTGTTACAACACTCCACCACTACGAAAGGATCTCGTCCCGAGATCTAGGACTGAAAGAACGCCGGGTACTCAGAACGGAGGTGATCCTCGCGTTCCCAGGTAGCTTCACGGTCGGAATGGTGTGACCACTTGACTTTGAGAAATTTGATTGACTTGTTGCGAGTCTTGCGTTCAGTCTCTTCAAGAATAGCAACTGGGTGCTCACGATAAGAGAGATCTTCTTGGAGCTCAATGTCCTCGAAGTTGACGGTGCGGTCAGGAGTCTTGAAGCACTTTCGAAGCTGAGAGACATGGAACACGTCATGAACATTTGCAAAGTTTGAAGGAAGCTCGAGTTGATAGGCGAGGTCGCCTCTCTTGCTGACAATCTTGAAAGGTCCCACGTATCTAGGGGCAAGCTTCCCTTTGATACCGAAGCGACGAGTACCTTTCATAGGAGAGACGCGGAGGTAAACATGATCTCCGATCTCGAAAGCCAAATCACGGTGCTTACTATCATAGTAGCTCTTCTGGCGGGATTGGGCTGCTTTGAGGTTATCACGAATGACTTTGCACATTTCCTCTGCCTCTGTGATTAAGTCATTACCCAAAAGCTGACGTTCACCGGTTTCAGACCAGTTGAGAGGGGTACGGCACTTCCTGCCATACAGAATTTCAAATGGGGCCTTGCCCGAACTTGCTTGAAAACTGTTGTTGTAGGAGAATTCAGCATAAGGAAGACAATCCTCCCACTTCATGCCGAAGGAGATCACACAAGCCCTGAGCATATCTTCAAGAATCTGGTTGACACGCTCGACTTGACCGCTAGTTTGAGGATGGAAAGCTGTGCTGAAGCGGATGTTGGTGCCCATGGCCTTCTGAAAAGAATCCCAAAACTTGGAGGTAAAGATGCTGCCACGGTCTGAAGAGATCACTTGTGGAATACCGTGCAGAGAGACAATCGAGAGGTATAGAGTTCCGCCAATTGAGCTGCAGTGATCGACTCTTTGATAGGCAGAAAGTGAGCCACTTTGGTGAGTTTGTCGATGACAACGAATATAGCATCATTGCCACGCTTGGACTTTGGAAACCCAGTCACGAAGTCCATTTCAATGTGGTCAAACTTCCATTCTGGAATGGCAAGAGGTTGGAGGAGACCAGCTGGCCTTTGGTGTTCTGCCTTCACTCTTCTGCAGACATCACATTCATTCACGAATTGAGCAATCTCGCGCTTCATTCGAGTCCACCAATAAGCCTGCTTGAGGTCCTGATACATCTTCGTGCTCCCAGGGTGGATGGAGAGGAGAGAATTGTGAGCCTCGTTCATGATCACTTTACGGAGGTCACCTTTGGGTACAACAATACGATCCTCGAAGAAGAGAGTGTCCTTGTCATCAAGGCGGTAGCACTTGTACTTGGGTTGACTCTTGGCAATCCCAATCTTCACCTTTTTCACCATAGCATCAAGAAGCTGGGCTTGGCGAATCTGGTCTTCCAAGGTAGGAGAGACTTGAAGGTTGGCGAGGAAACCTTGAGGAACAACTTGCAGATTAAGTTTGCGGAAAGCTTCACAAAGCTCGGGTTGATAAGGCTTGAGAATCAGACTGTTGCAGTAAGCCTTTCCTGCTCAATGCGTCAGCAATCACATTGGCCTTGCCTGGAGTATACTCGATACTCGGATTATACTCTTGAATCATTTCGACCCATCGAGTTTGCCTGAGGTTGAGATTAGGCTGAGTGAAGATGTACTTGAGACTCTTGTGATCAGTGAAAATGTCCACTTTTCTTCCCAATAGAAGATGTCTCCAAGTCAAAAGAGCATGCACAACTGCCGCCAACTCGAGATCATGAGTGGGGTAGTTCTTCTCATTAGGCTTCAACTGGCGAGAGGTATAAGCAACAACTTTCTTCTCTTGCATCAATACTGCGCCAAGACCTTGGAGAGAGGCATCACAAAAGACCTCGTACGGCTTGGATTCATCAGGCGGAGTCAGAACTGGAGCAGTGATCAATTTCTCTTTCAAAGTGTTGAAAGCAATGTCACACTCCGGAGACCAAACGTACTTGACGTGCTTCTGGAGAAGATTAGAGAGAGGCTTCGCGATCTTAGAAAAGTTTTCAACGAATCTTCGGCAATAGCTTGCGAGACCGAGGAAGCTACGGAGTTGCTTCACGTTCTGAGGAGGTTCCCAATTCACAATTGCAGACACCTTCTCAGGATTCACGGCAATGCCCTTGGCAGAGATGATATGACCAAGATAAAGAACCTCATCGAGCCAAAATTCACA
The DNA here is from genome assembly GCF_018294505.1 of Triticum aestivum. Classification (NCBI taxonomy): domain Eukaryota; kingdom Viridiplantae; phylum Streptophyta; class Magnoliopsida; order Poales; family Poaceae; genus Triticum; species Triticum aestivum. Next base: position 461,262,862 of record NC_057800.1, read on the forward strand.
CTTGGAGAACTTGGCGTAGAACTGATGTTCCCTGAGCTTATCGAGAACCAAACGCAAGTGCTTGGCATGATCTTCCTTGTTCTTCGAGAAAACCAGAATGTCGTCGAGATAGACCAAAACGAAGTCATTGGTGTAGGCGTTGAAGATGAAGTTCATCATGCGAGAGAACGTCGGAGGAGCGTTGACGAGGCCAAAAGACATGACAGTGTATTCATATGAACCATAGCTTGTCCTGAAAGCCGTCTTGGGAATATCTTGCTCACGGATTCGAATCTGATGATAACCCATACGGAGATCAAGCTTGGAGAATACTTGGGCACCTTTGAGTTGTTCGAACAGCTCGTTGATGTTGGGAAGTGGGTATTTGTTCTTGATGGTCTTCTTGTTCAATGGACGGTAATCAACACAAAGTCGGTCCGTTCCATCCTTCTTCTTCACAAAAAGAACACCACAACCCCACGGAGAAGAACTAGGCCGGATGAGACCCATTTTCTCTTGAATATCGAGTTGCTTCTTCAGCTCCTTCAACTCTTCAGGTCCGAGCTTGTAAGGACGTTTGCACACAGGTTCCGTTCCAGGCTCAAGATCAATAACGAGTTCAACTGGCCGGTGCGGAGACATTCCCGGAAGCTCTTCTGGAAAGACGTCTTGATATTCGCAAACGACTGGAATTTGCGAGATGGCATCCAGTTCACCCTTCTCATTGAGAGAAAACAGACGGATGGTATCATCACGAGCGGCAAAGACAATTACATCCTCAGACGAATGAGTCAATTGAATCTGCCTGGCTGCGTAATCAAGATGTGCCTTGTGCTTAGTAAGCCAATCCATTCCGAGAATAAGATCAATATCCGAGTTACCAAGAACCACCGGAGAAGAGCGAAACTTGTAATCGCCCAATGTGATAGAGACATCCGGGACGCAATTGTTAGAAGTCATTTGCTTGCCCGGAGACACAATCTTCAACGGAACATGAATCCTTTCGGTCACAAAATCATGCTTGGCCACAAATGGAGTTGAAATAAAAGAAAGCGATGCACCAGTGTCAAAAAGAACTTTTGCAGGAACATCTATAACAGGAAGGTTACCCATAATCACATCTGGTGAGTCCTCTGCCTGAGCTGCATTCAGCAAATTGACCTTGGCATGCTTGGGGTTATGCTTTACCACAGTTGTAGTTGCCGATCTGACAGGAGGAGGAGGAGGAAGACGCCTCTGGTTGAGACACTTGTTGGCATAGTGACCCTTCTGTTGGCACTTGTTGCACGTGACCTCTGAAAGCGGACGGTGATACGGAGCACTCGATCTTGGAGCTTGAGACGAAGTCTTGTTCTGAAAGCCAGGGTTGGGTGGGTGGGAAGAACCACTGCCACCTTTGCTCTTCTGCTGATACGGCTGACGGAACGGAGGAGGAGGAAGCCAATACTTCTGCTGCTTGGCCACTTGAGTAGAGGAAGAAGGAGTAACATCTCTGACTCGCTTCTTGGAAGCATCACACCTCAACTGAGCAGCCTCTTGCTTCAGTGCCATGTTGTAGAACTCATCGTACCTCAAGGGCTCAAAGAGAACAAGAGCTAGCTGAATTTCTTCTCTGAGACCACCCCTGAACTGGTATATCATGCTCTTCTCATCAGGGACGTCCTGCTTGGCAAAGCGGGCGAGCTTCTGGAACAACTTGTTGTAGTCATAGACAGACAAAGAGCCTTGCTTCAGGTTGCGGAATTCCTCACGCTTGCTTTCAACCACGCTCTGAGGAATATGATGAGCTCGGAAATCTTGACGGAATTCATCCCAAGTGATAACACGTCCACCTCTGGAATCCTTGTACTGCTGGAACCATTCTGCAGCTTGATCTTTGAGTTGGAAGGAAGCGAACTTGACAAAGTCCTCAGGCCTGACGTTACTGCACTCGAAATGCTTGCACAGATCCACAAGCCAATCGTCAGCATCGGTTGCCTCAACACAATTGCTGAAAGTCTTTGGCCCGTTAGCAAGGAACTGGTTGAGTGTAGCAAAGTGATTCTGATTGTTGCCTTGGTTCCCTTGGTTGCCTTGATTGCGCTCTTGAAGAATTTGCATGATCAACTGTGTGTTTGCATTGGTTGCGGCCATCACAGCTTGCCATGCCTCCGGAGGAGGTGGAGGTGGTGGCGGATCAGGATTCGGAGTCGTGCGCGTTGGAGGAGCCATCCTGAAGAGGTTGACATCCATTAGCACATTGATAGACAAATATTGAAGCTGAATCCAACGGAATGAAAATTGCAACATATAGTCTTCACATCCGAACAAAATGAACGAATGCATTCCTCTTGAAATGGTCACATATCCATAAATTGAGAAGCCACGTAGAATTAAGGTAGAGAAATAAATCAACAAGGTACGGATCAAGAACGAATAATCGGTAAGAAATCCCAATCTCAAACCAATATCCGTGGAAGAAGAACTAGAGCTACTAGAATTCCCACCTATGAAACTCCCGAACCTTTCCGGTTATGCAATCAGGTGTTGGGGATACAGGGGAAGCATAATATCTCACCCAAACTAGCAAATCCTACATCCAGCTGTATCCATCCTTCAACACATAACCAAGAAAACTTCGGAAACCATCTACCTCAACCTTCGAAAAGCATCCGTTATACAAGTTATGGCGATACTCCCGAACTCCCGCCCCAGTACTGGGTGGCGTCGAGGTTATCTCACCAACGAACTGCATAAAAGAGATTTTCGATGTCGGCGTACTAAACTCAGGTATTCCAGAACTGCAACGATAAAATTATGACGACAACACCTCAGAGCTCAACTCCCCGGGACACTTCCACTAAACCCCTGACAGGAGGCACCAAGACAATGTTCTCATCATAAAACCATCGGAACGATTCCAAGATACCCGCGTGATCCTAAAAATTTTTAGTGAAATTTGAGAAGAGAAGAGTCAAAACTCTACGTCAGGATGCCTTACCAGAGCGATGAGGAGACTGGGAAGTAAAAAGAATTCCTAAACTCTCCGATATATAATTCCTAAATGACTCAAAACATTTTTCTAGACACAACTCGGCCGCTAAAAACGATCAAGCAATGGGGCTCCTAAGGTCGGGGAAGGCTCTGATTACCAACTTGTAACACCCTCGATGCGACTATATCTCCCACGTGTCGAGGCACGACTTAGAGGCATAATCGCATTGAAGGCATATGTCGCAAGTTAGGCAATCTTCACAACATCCCATGTAATATAGATAATAAAGGGGAGATAACATAGTTGGCTTACACTCGCCACGTCAATCAAGTACATAAATAACATTACATCATCCAAACACTCATGGCCCGACTACGGCGCCAAAATAAAAGATAACCCAACATGCGACACGGTCCCGATCACCCCCAACTGGGCACCACTACTGATCATCAGGAAAGGAAACATAGTAACGTTGAGAGTCCTCGTCGAACTCCCACTTGAGCTCAAGCGCGTCACCTGGAGCGGAATCATCAGGCCCTGCATCTGGTGTAATAGTAATCTGTGAGCCACAGGGACTCAGCAATCTCGCACCCTCGCGATCAAGACTATTTAAGCTTATAGGTAAGGCAAGGTAAATATAGTGGAGCTGCAGCAAGCGACTAGCAATATGGTGGCTAACTTATTCGCAAAAGAGAGCGAGAAGAGGAGGCAAAGCGCGAGCGAGAAACTAGAGAACAACCTGCGCAAACATTACTCCAACACCGTGTCCACTTCCCGGACTCCGCCGAGAAGAGGCCATCACGGTAACACACTCAGTTGATTCATTTTAATTAAGTTAAGGTTCAAGTTATCTACAACCGGACATTAACAAATTCCCATCTGCCCATAACCGCGGGCACGGCTTTCGAAAGTTCAAATCCCTGCAGGGGAGTCCCAACTTAGCCCATGACAAGCTCTCACGGTCAACGAAGGAATAGACCTCCTCCCAAGACGTTCCGATCAGACTCGGTATCTCGGTTCTTCAAGACACTTCGACAGGTTAAAACAAGACCAGCAACACCGCCCGAATGTGCCGACAAATCCCGATAGGAGCTGCACATATCTCTTTCTCAGGGCACACTCAGATGAACACTACGTACAACTAAAACCAACCCTCGAGTTGCCCCGAGGTGGCGCTGCAAGTGGCTCTAGTTTGGACCAACCCTCAGAGGAGCACTGGCCCGGGGGGGTTTAAAATAAGATGACCCTCGGGCTCCGGAAACCCAAGGGAAAAAGAGGCTAGGTGGCAAATGGTAAAACCAAGGTTGGGCATTGCTGGAAAAGCTTTAATCAAGGCGAACTATCAAGGGGTTCCCATTATAACCCAACCGCATAAGGAACGCAAAATCCGGGAACATAACACCGATATGACGGAAACTAGGGCGGCAAGAGTGGAACAAAACACTAGGCGAGAGGCCGAGCCTTCCACCCTTTACCAAGTATATAGATGCATTAAGATAACATGCAATATAATGATATCCCAACAAGTAAATAAATGTTCCAACAAGGAACGGCCTCCAATCTTCACCTGCAACTAGCAACGCTATAAGAGGGGCTGAGCAAAGCGGTAACATAGCCAATCAACGGTTTGCTAGGACATGGTGGGTTAGAGGTTTGACATGGCAATTTGGGAGGCTTGAAAGCAAGTGGTAGGCATCGTAGCATTGGCATAGCAAAAGAGCGAGCAAACTAGCATAGCAAAGATAGTAGTGATTTCGAGGGTATGATCATCTTGCCTGCACAGTTGTCAGAGTTGACTGGATCCTCGAAAGCAAACTCAACGGGCTCCTCGTTAGCGAACTCGTCTCCCGGCTCTACCCAAACAAGACAAACAAGCAACAAGGACACAATCAACCACGTGCAAGGATCAAACAATATGATGCAATGATGATATGCTATGCGGGATGCGATGCGGGATGCCTATGCAAGATATGACAGGGAATGCATGAACCTGGCCTCAACTTGGAAATCCAAGTGTGCCACTGGAAAGATGAGATGAAATCGCTTGAAAACGATATAAAGAACGCCGGAATCGGAGTTACGGTTTGGAAATGGCAAGCGATTCAAATATGACACCGGTCTGCGATTTACAGCAAGTAGCCATCTAAATGCAATGAGATGAACATGCTACAGCACCCAAACATGACAACAAAATACATGGCAGGGATGCATTCAAGATGCTTAACAAAAGTCTAGCACTGAGCTACGGCCAATTCATCCATTAACAGGTTCAAACAAGCATGGCAAAAATGCATATGGCAAACAGATCTCAGACTTAGTGAAATTAACACTTGTCTGGAATTTCAGATCAGGTAGCACTCTTCGGAGCAACAAAACTACATGCTACAGGACCTGAACATGGCAAAGTAAAGCATGGCATGGAGCTACTCAAAGAGCTTAACAAAAGTCCCTTAGTGACCTTGAGCCAAAAGGGATCAGAAAATACAATTGCAAGCATGTGAACATAGCAAAAACATAATCAGTTTCAGACTTAGTGAAAACTGGCACATGCTGAAACATAACTCAAGTAGGCATGTTTACGAGCTCGATGCACTCACTACGGTGCAAGTCATGACAAGCTAAGCATACATCCATCAAGAACACACAAAATGCAAGCTAGACATGGCAAGAACAATAGCATAGCATGCACGGATCAACTACAACATCATCGGCAAAATTGCAAACAAGTTGACAATCTGCCCAGATTCACAAAGTAGCAAAAGTAGAGCTCGATTGACTCAAGCTAGGGTGCTCCATAATTGCAAACAAAGACATGGATGGATAGAGCACTACAAGATTAACAAAACATCCTTACTGACCATCCTCAAAAGAGGCACGGATCACTAGGAAACAACATGAACATATGGCATCATGAGATAAACAGATCAAGGACTTAGTGGAAATGCTAAGTTCCTGAAAACAGAACTAACAAGTGCACCACTTTGCAAGCTTGTACTAGTCACCACACACATCACAAAAATACATGGGTTGCACCTCTGGAAAGATGACAAAACCCTTAACAAAATATATGTAGAGCATCAGGGCATATCATGCACACATTAATCACGGCAAAAATGACAAAAAGCTAAATGGAGTAGCAGATCTGACAATTAACTCAAGTAGCCATCTTCTAACAGCATTTCGGGCATCAAGATGAACTCAAATGAAAATGATGCAATGGAATGAAATGATGTACTCTCTGAGATGAACATTTTGATATGCTATGCACATGAATCGGGGCTACGGATGCAGAGATATAGCACGATGAAGATTGCAAAAAAATAATGGGAGAGGGGGAAAGTCAACCCTAGGGTTCGTCCCAGATCTGGATCGGCACGCGAACCGAGGAGCCCGGCAAGGTACTGTTCGCCGGCGGGGAAGAGAGCTCGCCGGAGTCCGGCCGGAGGAGGATGAAGACGGAGAGGCGGCACCGGCCTCGGGCGGCGTGGGCGAAGGAGACGGGCGCGGGCCCGGGCGGCGATGGGCGCCGCGGTCGCCGGTGAACTGGCAGCGAGGCGGCCTGCGAGGTGACTGCGCACGGCGGTGGCGGGGTTCCGACGACGAGGCGGAGGCGGCGCAGCCGCCGGCGGGCGAGGCGGCCCGGATGGCGCGGGAGAGGGCCCGCCTCGGGCATGGGCGGGCCGGCGGGAGTGGCGGCGGCGGTGATGACGTGGCAGGCGCGGAGTGGGCGGCGGCGATGTGTCCGGCGCGGTGCAGACAATGTCCGGCCGCGCGGAGACGAATTTTAGGGTTTCGGACGAGGGGGGGTCCGGATTTTCGGGGAGAGACCTATTTATAGGCATAGAGGGAGCTAGGAGAGTCCAAATGAGGTGCGGTTTTCAGCCACGCGATCGTGATCGAACGCTCTAGATGATGGAGCAGGTTCTGGTGGGTTTTGGGCCAAATTGGATGGGTGTTGGGCTGCAACACACACGAGGCCTTTTCGGTCCCTCGGTTAACCGTTGGAGTATCAAACGAAGTCCAAATGATACGAAACTTGACAGGAGGTCTACCGGTAGTAAACTAAGGCCGCTTGGCAAGTCTCGGTCCAATCCGAAAATGTTTAATCCCCAAACACGAAAGAAAGCTAGAAATGACCATCGGAGGAGAACGAAGCGCCGGAATGCAAAACGGACAACGGGGAAAATGCTCGAATGCATGAGACTAACACGTATGCAAATGCAATGCACATGATGACATGATATGAGATGCATGACAACGACAACAACACACGGAGACAAAGACCCGAATCCGAGAAAATAAAATAACTTAACGCCAGAAACGGCAAGAGTTGGAGTACAAATTGGGAAAGTTACATCCGGGGTGTTACATCCATAATCCATCAAATCCTTACCCAAAACTTGAAAACTTCACAACACAAAACTTAAAGTAGAAAATCTCATGAGCTCCGTTAGCGAAAGAAAACAAAAGACCACTTCAAGGTACTGTAATGAACTCATTATTTATTAATATTTGTGTTAAACCTACTGTATTCCAACTTCTTTATGGTTTATAAACTATTTTACTAGCCATAGATTCATCAAAATAAGCAAACAACACACGAAAAACAGAATCTGTCAAAAACAGAATAGTCTGTAGTAATCTGTAGCTAGCGCAAGATCTGGAATCCCAAAAATTCTAAAATAAATTTCTGAACGTGAGTAATTTATCTACTAATCATCTGCAAAAATAATTAACTAAATATCACTTTCCAAATAAAAATGGCAGCAGTTCTCGTGAGCGCTAAAGTTTCTGTTTTTTACAACAATATTAACAAGACTTTCCCCAAGTCTTCCCAACGGTTCTACTTGGCACAAACACTAATTAAACACAAAAAACACAACCAAAACAGAGGCTAGATAAATTATTTATTACTAAACAGGAGCAAAAATCAAGGAATAAAAATAAAATTGGGTTGCCTCCCAACAAGCGCTATCGTTTAACGCCCCTAGCTAGGCATAAAAAGCAAGGATAGATCTAGGTATTGCCATCTTTGGTAGGCAATCCATAAGTGGCTCTCATAATAGATTCATAAGGTAATTTAATTTTATTTCTAGGAAAGTGTTCCATGCCTTTCCTTAATGGAAATTGGAATCTAATAGTTCCTTCCTTCATATCAATAATTGCACCAATCGTTCTAAGGAAAGGTCTACCAAGAATAATAGGACATGAAGGATTGCAATATATATCGAGAACGATAAAATCTACGGGCACATATTTCCTATTTGCAACAATAAGAAAATCATTAATTCTTCCCATAGGTTTCTTAATAGTGGAATCCGCGGTGCAAGTTTGGAGAGCAATCATCAAAATCACGGAAACCTAACAAATCACACAAAGTTTTTGGAATCGTGGAAACACTAGCACCCAAATCACACAAAGCATAGCATTCATGATCTTTAATTTTAATTTTAATAGTTGGTTCCCACTCATCATAAAGTTTTCTAGGGATAGAAACTTCCAACTCAAGTTTGTCTTCATAAGATTGCATCAAAGCATCAACGATATGTTTGGTAAAAGCTTTATTTTGACTATAAGCATGAGGAGAATTTAGCACGGATTGCAACAAGGAAATACAATCTATCAAAGAGCAATTATCATAATTAAATTTCTTGAAATCCAGAATAGTAGGTTCATTAACATCTAGAGTTTTGATCTCTTCAATCCCACTTTTATCTTAGCATCAAGATCTAAAAACTCCGAATTTTTGGAACGCCTTCTAGGTAAAGGTGGATCATATTCAGTCCCATCATTATCAAGACTCATATTGCAAAACAAAGATTTAATAGGGGACACATCAATAACTTTTAGATCTTCATCTTTATTATCATGAAAACTAGAAGAACACGCTCTTATAAAGGAATCTTTCTTAGCATTCATCCTAGCGGTTCTTTCTTTGCACTCATCAATGGAAATTCTCATGGCTTTGAGAGACTCATTTATATCATGCTTAGGTGGAATAGATCTAAGTTTCAAAGAATCAACATCAAGAGAAATTCTATCAACGTTCCTAGCCAACTCATCAATCTTAAGCAATTTTTCTTTAATTAAATCATTAAAATTCTTTTACAATGCAATAAATTCTTTAATATTGGATTCAAAATCAGAGGGCATCTTATTATAATTTCCATAAGAATTTTTGTAGGAATTACCATAATTATTAGAGGAATTACTAGGATATGGCCTAGGATTAAAGTTTCCTCTATACGCGTTGTTACCAAAATTATTCCTACCAACAAAATTCACATCCATAGATTCATTATTATTATCAATCAAAGTAGACAAAGAAATATCATTAGGATCAGAAGAAACACTTTTATTAGCAAATAATTTCATAAGTTCATCCATCTTTCCACTCAAAACATTAATTTCTTCTATCGCATGCACTTTTTTATTAGTAGATCTTTCAGTGTGCCATTGAGAATAATTAACCATAATATTATCTAGGAGTTTTAGTAGATTCTCCTAAAGTGATTTCCATAAAAGTGCCTCCCGCGGCCGAATCTAAAAGATTTCTAGAAGCAAAATTCAATCCGGCATAAATGTTTTGTATAATCATCCACAAATTCAAACTATGTGTTGGGCAATTACGTATCATTAATTTCATCCTCTCCCAAGCTTGTGCAACATGTTCATGATCAATTTGCTTAAAATTCATAATATCGTTTCTAAGGGAGATGATCTTAGCGGGAGGAAAATACTTAGAGATAAAAGCATCTTTGCACTTATTCCACGAATCAATACTATTTTTAGGCAAAGACGAAAACCAAGCTTTAGCACGATATCTAAGCAAAAAAGGAAATAGCTTCAATTTAACAACATCATTGTCCACATCTTTCTTCTTTTGCATATCACACAAATCAATGAAGCTATTTAGATGGGTAGCGGCATCTTCACTAGGAAGGCTAGAAAACGGATCTTTCACGACAAGATTCAGCAAGGCAGCATTAATTTCACAAGATTCAGCATCGGTAAGAGGAGCAATCGGAGTGCTAATAAAATCATTATTGTTGGTATTGGTAAAGTCACACAATTTAGTGTTATCTTGAGTCATGGTGACAAGCGAGCAATCCAACACACAAGCAAACGAGGAACGGGCAAAAAAGAGGCAAATAGAGAAAGAGAGAGATGACAGAGAGAGAGGGCGAATAAAACGGCAAGGGTGAAGTGGGGGAGAGGAAAATGAGAGGCAAATGGCAAATAATGTAATGCGGGAGATAAGGGTTTGTGATGGGTACTTGGTATGTTGACTTTTGCATAGACCTCCCCGGCAACGGCGCCAGAAATCCTTCTTGCTACCTCCTGAGCACTGCGTTGGTTTTCCCTTGAAGAGGAAAGGGTGATGCAGCAAAGTAGCGTAAGTATTTCCCTTGGTTTTTTAGAACCAAGGTATCAATCCAGTAGGAGGCTACGCGCTAGTCCCTCACACCTGCACAAAACAAATAAATCCTCGCAACCAACGCGATAAGGGGTTGTCAATCCCTACACGGTCACTTATGAGAGTGAGATCTGATAGATATGATAAGATACTATTTTTGGTATTTTTATGATAAAGATGCAAAGTAAAATAAAAGCAAAGGAAAATAACTAAGTATTGGAAGATTAATATGATGAAGATAGACCCGGGGGCCATAGGTTTCACTAGTGGCTTCTCTCAAGAGCATAAGTATTTTACGGTGGGTGAACAAATTACTGTTGAGCAATTGACAGGATTGAGCATAGTTATGAGAATATCTAGGTATGATCATGTATATAGGCATCACGTCCAAGACAAGTAGACCGACTCATGCCTGCATCTACTACTATTACTCCACACATCGACCGCTATCCAGCATGCATCTAGAGTATTAAGTTCATAAGAACAGAGTAAAGCCTTAAGCAAGATGACATGATGTAGAGGGATAAACTCATTCAATATGATGAAAACCCCATCTTGTTATCCTCGATGTCAACAATACAATACGTGCCTTGCTGCCCCTACTGGCACTGGGAAAGGACACCGCAAGATTGAACCCAAAGCTAAACACTTCTCCTATTGCAAGAAAGATCAATCTAGTAGGCCAAACCAAACTGATAATTCGAAGAGACTTGCAAAGATAACCAATCATACATAAAAGAATTCAGAGAAGATTCAAATATTATTCATAGATAAACTTGATCATAAACCCACAATTCATCGATCTCAACGAACACACCGCAAAAGAAGATTACATCGAATAGATCTCCACAAGAGAGGGGGAGAACTTTGTATTGAGATCCAAAATGAGAGAAGAAGCCATCTAGCTAATAACTATGGACCCGAAGGTCTGAGGTAAACTACTCACACTTCATCGGAGAGGCTATGGTGTTGATGTAGAAGCCCTCCGTGATCGATGCCCCCTCCGGTGGAGCTCCGGAACATGCCCCAAGATGGGATCTCGTGGATACAGAAAGTTACGGCGGTGGAATTAGGGTTTTGGCTCCATATTTGATCGTTTGGGGGTACGTAGGTATATATAGGAGGAAGAAGTACGCCAGTGGAGCAACAGGGGCCCCACGAGGGTGGAGGGCGCGCCTAGGGGGTAGGCGTGCCCCCCTACCTCGTGGTTTCCCTGTTGGTTGCTTGACGTAGGGTCCAAGTCTCCTGGATCTTGTTCGTTCCAAAAATCACGTTCCCGAAGGTTTCATTCCGTTTGGACTCCGTTTGATATTCCTTTTCTTCGAAACCCTAAAATAGACAAAAAAACAACAATTCTGGGTTGGGCCTCCGGTTAATAGGTTAGTCCCAAAAATAATATAAAAGTGTATAATAAAGCCCAATAATGTCCAAAACATAAAATAATATAGCATGGAGCAACCAAAAATTATAGATACATTGGAGACGTATCAGCCCCCCTTTCCTTCCTCCCTCTTCCCCCTTCCTTCTCTCCTAGTCCAACTAGGGAAGGGGGAATCCTACTCCCGGAGGGAGTAGGACTCCTCCAGGGCGCGCCGTAGAGGGCCCTCCCTCCCCACCTCCACTCCTTTATATACGGGGAAGGGGGGCACCCTATAGACACACAAGTTGATCATTGACCTCTTAGCCGTGTGCGGTGCCCCCCTCCACCATAATCCACCTCGTTCATATCGTAGCGGTGCTTAGGCGAAGCCCTGTTCCGGTAGCATCATCATCACCATCATCACGCCGTCGTGCTGACGAAGCTCTCCCTCAACACTCTGCTGGATCGTGAGTTCGTGGGACGTCACCGAGCTGAACGTGTGCAGATCGCGGAGGTGTCGTACTTTCGGTAATAGGATCGGTCGATCGTGAAGACGTACAACTACATCAACCGCGTTGTCATAACGCTTCCGCTTACGGTCTACGAGGGTACGTGGACAACACTTTTCCCATCTAGTTGCTATGCATCACCATGATAGATCTTGCATGTGCGTAGGAAAATTTTGAAATTACTGCGTTCCCCAGCAGATGCAAATATGATGATGCACAACTTGAACAAAGGCAAAACAAGCTCACATAGTCGGATTCCACGGTTCCACTTGGAGGTGCATTGCATACTTGCTCCAAGCAAGCTGCCCAACGGCTGCACATAGGCTTGATATTCTCCCAACGCCCTTGAAGTAGTGATGAAAACGGAGCGGAAACAGACAGAACCGAGTGCTATCATATTTGTTTTCACATTTTTTTCTAGAAGCGGAAACGAATACAGAAACCCCGAAAATGAATACGGAAACAGATACTACCGGAAACGGACACGGAGAGAATACAAAGCGGATATGGAAACAGAGGCATTGATCGGAACTTAAAAACCCCTTGAATCATAGAGAAATAAACACAAAAATAAACAAATTTAATGAGTTGTTAACATGGCTACAAAATAATATCATTATGTTAGCAACTTAGCATAGTATTGTAGTAGTACCAGACAATTGCGTATGAGGTCAAGCTTAGTACATGTGTGGTAGTAGAAGTTGGGCCTTAGATCCATTATACTAATTGTGTCATTGTGTTATCTTTGGTGCTTGGGCTACAAAGCAACTATAGGTCTATAGTAAAAACAGAAATTCCATATTCACGGAAACGAAAAGTTCCATTTCCATGCATGTTCGACCGGAAAACACCGTTCCGTTTTTGTTTCCGTTTCCGCATAAAAAATTCCATTTCCACTTCCGTTTTGCAAATTTCTGTTTCCGTTTTCATATTTTCTCTCCATTTCCATTTTTCCTCTGAAAAAACGGAAAGTTTCCACTCCATTTTCATCCCTACCTTGAAGCGACCGAAATGTGCGTGGAGTCCTATTGGGATGCTTTGCCATAATGCGGAAGTATTGATCTTCGATCCTTTGCCAATATCTCTTGGCGATTTGAGATGTACCCGTGCATGCATCAAGAGACACCACACTTCATGCTTTGATCAAGCTTGATCTTTCAAGATCGTGTAGTTCTTCGATCTTTGGCGTTTCCCAGTTCTTGTTTGCGATTGCTCATACGCTTCCGCTTCGATCTCTTCCAATTCTTCCTCACAACCATGATCGTCCACGCTGCCCTCCGTTTCATTATAGTCGAATGCAGCGAATGGGGCTTGATCAATGTCAACGACGTTGGTGTCCAACAAGTTCACGAACTCGGCAGTTGCATTGTTCGAACCACCACTATAGTGAACGATAACAAGTCACGAGCTATCGCAAAAAATGGCGAAAAATGAAAGGAAATCGCCATGAACGAAGACGCATACCTTCCGGCCATTTCGTCGAGCACCTCGCTTGCGGGGGGAGCAACACCATTGAACGGCATCGCCGAGGCACCTCTTTCCGGGATGGAGTGAGAGGATGAACAAGGCGGCTTCTTTGTAGCCGGAATCTTCCTCCGCTTTACGTCGGTGACCCTGCCGACCTTCTCCGTCGCCGACCGGGATCGCGTTGTGGCGTTGGCGCCCGGAGCGCGGGCCTTTGCGGCGGGGGCAGCCGGATTCCCGCCCTGCACGGCCACGTTGCCCCGCCGCTTGCGGGCAAGCGCGACGTTAGCTTGGGCGGCGGTGGCGGGGCCAACATGGCCGGCGACGAGATCCGCCTGAGGGGAAGGAGCGTGCGCGACCTCGACCGTGACGGGGGACAGTAGGGAGTCATCCATGGCGGCGAGGGACGGCCAGGAAGGAAGCACCGGAGCGTGCGGAGGCGGGGCAATGGTGGCGGAGGGTGGGGGAGCGGGAAAGGGCGCGCGAAAATGTCTCTCTCGCCAAATCTCGCCGCGGATAGGGGCTAAGCTCAGGTCGGCCTTCCAGCCCGTGAAACTAGAGATTAGGGGAGACATTTTGCCGCGCCCCGCAAAAATATTTGCGGGCCGGGGCGGAATACGGGATCTGATCAGGCAGTTTTTTTCGTTCTAACCCGCACTTTGATAGTTATTTTACAAATCAGGCAGAATGCGGGGTCTGCTAGAATTGTTTTAACTAGTCTCCCACTCAAACATCACACAATTCATGGCACATGTAATTTGGCTGTGATTTTGCGATCGTAGTTAGCTTCGCACCATATGCGTTTTACTTGATCAAAAAAATTTCGGAATTTCTGGACCACTCGTGTCCTTTAACCTGTTGTTGAGTTGCTCTTAGAGCATCTCCAATAGCTTGTCTATATGGATATCCATACTCGTTTTTCATGACGTGAGGCCAAAACAAGCGTCCAACAGCTTGTCTATATGATCGTCCAAATATACACATCCTTTAAATCGGCCTCGACAATGTCCATGCCTGTACAATGTGAAGGTGTTGTCTAAACTCAGCTGCAGTCATGATTTCTTCCTCTCCTCAGCGATGGTCCACCTGTCATGGTCTCTGTATATAGATGTTTTAATGCAAAACTGGATGTGTATATGAGGGAATCTTTTTAGACCATTGTCTATATAAATATATAGACATCCAAATATACACATACTATTGGAGATGCTCTTAGCTCGCCTGCGCCACACTCCCATCGGAGGTTTTAGATTCGACGGTTGGTGAGATTCACACTTCCGATTGGCTTGTCCAGCACGCGTGCGGGCACACCAAATACACAGTGTGCGATATCATTTTCTGGACCAAATTTACCTCACGCGCGATTTTAGCGTGGCTGCTGGAGTGTCAGTTTCAGTCCCAGCTAGCAATATAGTTGTTTTTTCCAGTGCGCGGCTAATCTAGCGCGTCTGTATACAAAAATACACAGGAGCTCCTGGGTGCTCCGCACCCCTATACGAATATCAAATGTAAAAAATATCAAAAAAATTCTGAAATTTAGGGATATCAAACCTGAGTTCTCAATCTACTTCCGTATAAAATTTCATGTAAAAATACTACTCCCTCCGTTCCTAAATGTAAGTTTTTGTAAAGATTTCACTGTGGACAATATACGAATGTATCTAGATGCATTTTAGAGTATAGATTTACTCATTTTGCTCCGTATGTGGTCCATAGTGGAATCTCTTTAAAGATTTATATTTAGGAAAAGAGGGAGTAGAAAACATATCCGTGGTGAAGAAAATACTGTCCGAACAAAAATCTGTCCAAACAGTATTTTTTATACCTAGGAAATTTTGTCTTTTTCCATCACGAATACGTTTCCTGATAACTTTTCACGAAATTTCACGAGTAGATTGAAAACCCAGGTTTGTTATCACGGAATCTCAGTTTTTTTTTCAAATTTCTTGGTATTTTAAAATTTTAATGTTTGTATAGGGTTAACATCCGCTTCCGTACGTACACTGCGATTTTGCGAATTCTCAGTCAGCTTCGCACCATATGCGTTTTACTTGATCAAAATAATTTCGGAATTCCTGGACCGCTCGTGCCCTTCAACCTGGTGTTGAGTCGCTCTTCAGTCGCCTGCGCCACACTCCCATTGGAGCACGAGACCACACTGGCACACATCCCACAGCCACCAGGAGCCGGCCGCCACCATGGAAAAAACCAGCAGCTCCTCCATGGCCTCCCCAGTCCGCTCACCGCCACCGGAGCCGGCCGCGGAGGCACAACCACCTCCTCCTTCTTCGCCCCCATCACAGCTTCCGGCTACCGACCCCTTTCGCCTCTCGCCGGATAACCCAACCCCAACTCATCCCCTTCCTGCTGCACCTACAACTACTGCTCCGGCGCCATCTACCGGCCCCTTTCGCCTCTCGCCGGATAACCCAACCCCAGCTCCTCCCCTTCCTGCTGCACCTACAACTACTGCTCCGGCGCCATCTACCGGCCCCTCTCGCCTCTCGCCGGATAACCCAACCCCAGCTCCTCCCCTTCCTGCTGCACCTACAACTACTGCTCCGGCGCCATCTACCGGCCCCTTTCGCCTCTCGCCGGATAACCCAACCCCAGCTCCTCCCCTTCCTGCTGCACCTACAACTACTGCTCCGGCGCCATCTACCGGCCCCTCTCGCCTCTCGCCGGATAACCCAACCCCAGCTCCTCCCCTTCCTGCTGCACCTACAACTACTGCTCCGGCGCCATCTACCGACCCCTTTCGCCTCTCGCCGGACAATCCAACCCCAGCTCCTCCCCTTCCTGCTGCACCAACAATTACTGCTCCGCCGCCGGATGGCGCCGGCGATTCCTCTCCACCATGTCCTCCCTCGCCTCCAAAGGCTCCAACGCATCCACCTCTTTCCACCGCCGATCCTTCTGCTCCCCTCCCTCGTGGGAACCAAACATCCGCGCCGCGGCGGACACCCCCGCCTCCTCCCGCTCGCGCTCCCGCTCCAGCAGCACCACCTCCACCAGCACCGGCGTCTCCGGAAGCTAAGCCGGTGCAGGAGGCAGATGAAGCGCCCGGCGGATCGGAGAACATGGCGCTAGCCCTTGCGCTAACCCAAAACGAAGCAGTGATGCCGCCGACGCCGCAGAAGGACGCGGTCATGGCTGAATCCCCGACCGGATCTCCGCAGAAGGAGTCGGCCCTGACCGTAGCGAAGCTCCTCTCGGCCGAGGACCCCGCGGCAACGGAGGCCAAGCCGGCCGCCGACAAGGTAGCACCTGCGGTAGTCACCGAGTCAGTCGCCGGCGGCGGCGGGGGCGGAGGTGGAGGCGGAGGCAAAGTCGGAGTGGGCTCCAAGAGATGGCTCCTTAGAGGGGTCCCAGATAGAGTACGGCTCACGGAGCTGAAGAGGGCTGAGCTAGGGTTTAGGGTTTCAGCTGCCGTGTTCTGCTTGATCTCGGTCTCCGTCATGTCGTCTGGCACTACGCCGGGCTGGGCTGGTGACTCCTTCCGCCGCTACAACGAATACAGGTTGCTCTGAATCTGGAACACAAGCTCAAAATCACCCAATTTTAGGTACAACATTTGTTACGCTTGTTCTTGGCGTAGATTGATGTGTCTGTGAAATGCAGGTACACGCTTGCTGCGAGCGTGATGGCTTTTACATACTCGGGGTTCCAATTAGTTGCAGAAGTGCACTACCTTGTCACAGGGAGGCGCATAATTGGAGGCCCCTGGGGGAACTACTTCAATCTCGCCATGGATCAGGCAAGAATGAACAAACTCCACATCTGAATGTATTATACTTAGTTTCATGGTATTTGTGAGGTCTATTTGCTTGTTTGTTTAGTGTACAGTAGCATAATGAACCGTAGCACAATGTTGCAAGTTTAGGGGCCTCATAATTTGGAAGCTGATTTTGCCAAAACTAAATTACAAAGTAAAACAAGCTGTATAATATAGCGACCATTCATTTATCTAAAATTTGTGCACTGATGCCTTAAAGCTTTATTGATGACAGTTGATCTGTAAGTCTTCCAATTTCAATCAATTGTGAATTGTCATTGTAGGAGAACCTCTTGAAAAATTGTTAGTGAAAATGATGTAGTTGTTGAGACGACAATGCCTTTGATAATCAAGTTGTTACTAATGTTATCTGTGAAGTGAGAAAGATTCATGCCTACCCGTGTCATGGGGTGGTTTTCACACTTCAACTCCTTGAAAAAAGGCAAGGGGGGCTAGTCCCTGGTTCAGCAAGTTTTTTCATTTGTTTTTGTTCACAGTAGTGCTAGAACCTTAATTTACTTTGCTTTAGGGCACCTCTAGCCGAACCCCTATCCTATAACTCCGCAAATGCCCCCCCTAACCATAACTCCTCAAACATGAGGAGTTAAAATAGTGGCCGAACCTAACCGAACCCCTATATTTAACTCCCTAATTTTTTTGGACTAATTCTTCCATCCCTTGCCACATACATTTCAAACAATTGCACGGTATGTCATCAATCATTTGAATGTTTCAAATTCACCATATGCAACTATTCAAGTACATACATGTAGTTTGTCCAATTGAAACAATTCTAATTAAAACATGCATATACTTCATCCAAAAGCCACCAAATTGATCAAGTTTGATCCAAAAAAACACAAGCATGTCGTGGACCAAGCCCTATCAAATGCATACTACATGAACTCAAGCATTTCTGTGCTCATCACCACCACGGGTGCCACCATCACCACCATGTCCACCACCATCACCACCACGGTCGACCTCCGACTGGACCAAGATCTCCCCAGAGTGAGTTCCCAATACTTCATTGCCGTTACATCCATCATGCTCGGATTCATGAACATGATAGCATGCTCTTTGGCTTTCTTTTCTTTTGCAAGCCTCTCATCCTCGACTTTGGCTTTCTTTTCTTTTGCAAGCCTCTCATCCTCGAGTGCAATCCTACGCACCTCCGCTCCCACCTTCCTTGCTTCGGCCGCCAACTTTGCTCACCATTTCTCATCCTCCATGAACTTGAGCTTGTTCCACCTCGCTGCCTTTTCTGCTTTGTGTTCGGCCGCCAAAACTTTCTTGGTCTCAATCGTATCACAAAGCTCCTCTTTGTAGGCGTCGACGCCTCCATTCTTTTTCCTCTCTTGCAATCTTTTGTCCATCGGTCCTTTTTTGAGGATTTTCATCCTCCTCGTCATTGGCTTCAACGGATATGCTAATCTGGGACCTCTTCGGTGTGGTTTCGAAGTTCCTCCGGATCCACTTCTCATTGCCAACCAGTTCCTTGTAGCAATGGTTCAATGTAAATGCCTTGCTGCCACCTTTTTTGTTGCGTTGTTTGTATAGCTCTTGGATGAGAGGCCCATAGTCTGTGATTGGCACCCCACTCGTTGGTGCATGGTTGACTTGATCAACACAACCGGACCATCGCTCGTGTTGCTCTTGGATCACACTGCACCGGTGGGAAAGTGAGCCTTGAGTGCGGAGGGAATGGACGGTCACATTGTTGCAATAGTAGTCTCCAATCCTACCCCAAAACTTCTCTTTCGTTTGATCCGTACCAACCGAGGCATCAAGGGAAACATTCATCCAAGCAAAGCACAAAGCAATGTCCTTTTCTTGGCTGTACTTTATTGTCTTGGTGCTTGATTGTGTCTCCATGGGATCATCGACCTCCTCCACTTCGGGATCATCCTCCTCCTTGCTCTTGTGTTCTTGATCATAACTCGCACCATCATAATATAGATCGTGGAGGCCGAGTATGTGTGATGCATCCAATTGGGACATGAAAGTTGCAACATCATGCTCCTCCACACTACAATCAGCAACAACAAGCACGTCACAAGATCGGCGCTGCAAAGCATTAGCAATATCCCCCGCGAAAAAGAAAAGCACATTTTTTTTACCTCTTGGACATTTCGTCAAACACTTGGTGGCCATGGACCTTGGCTGCGGCTGCGATGGCTGAACGTGCCGGAGGAGGGGTGGCCACAGAAGGGCAGTGAGTCACCGGACAGGGAGAAGGCGTCGGCGTGGACGCCTTCTTCCTTTTCTTCGTCGCCGCCTCGGTGAGGGCCTTCCGGCCGCCGTCTGCTTCCTCACCTTCTTGCCATCGACCGAAGCAACCCGCCATCGTCGCGGCCGGCGTGGCCTTGCCGCCGCGGTCTTCGTGCCGAGCCGCTTCATTGATGCGGGTGGCAGCGCGCGGGTCGGCTCAGGCGGCGTAGCACCGACGGGGTATGCGGAGGAGGCCTGCGGTTCCATTCCCATCGGAATCAGGGCTTCCGGTGGTGGAAAGAGGAGGCGCCGCGGGCGGGATGGAAATTTTTGCTGAGAATTGGCTGTGGTCGCTTAAAAATGAGAGAGCTGGCAAGGTTTTGGAACTTAACTCGGTTAACTCCTCGAAAGAGAATATTTTGAGGAGTTAACCCTTTTTGAGGATCGGCTAGAGATGCCCTTACTTTGTTTACTTTTACTTCCTCTCCTCTTTTGGGTCCTCGCAGGTTTCTGTTGGGCTTCATCTCTAACCTACCGTCATATAATTTAGAGTTCTAGACTTTGTTTCACGATATTTGTTGCAGTTGTTCCTAAATTTCTGTGTTTAGTCACATCTCTTAACATTCGGTTATGACTTTATGCACAAATTTGAAGGTGCAACATTAGATTATAATTAACAAATATAACTGCAAGCAAGTGACCGGGTGTGATTGAATTACTCGTGCCAATATTGCAGGTATTGGCTTACCTGCTGCTGTCAGCATCTTCAGCAGCGCTTTCTCGCAATGATGTGTGGGTGTCAAGATTTGGCGTGGATCAATTTGCCAAACTTATCAATGCCTCAGGCTCAATGGCGTTCTTAGCTTTCATTGCTCTTGGTCTGAGCTCCATCATCTCTGCTCATCGTGTATTCAGCTCAATCCCTTAAACCTGTGGTGTGCATTACTGATGTAAATATTATGCTCTAGATGTACGTTGGCATGCCGCCCGTGCCGCCCTTTTTCTCTGCAACTTATGTTCCTGGTTGTGTCGCAACCATACATTAAATTCAAGACAGACTGTTCAAACACGGGTGGATGTAAAGTATATAAGCTTACTAACTTGGGGACCTATGATTCTGTAATAAAATGTTATAGAGCCCCAGGGGATTAAAAGGCGTAATGGGTGGCCACTGCAGTGTCAATGATATGTTCCTGTATGTGGTGAAATTTTCCATTGATTCCTGTATGTGCTGAAATTGTCCATGTGATTCCTGTATGTGCGGTTTAGGCTTAGTATAACTAAAACCGAGTACATGATGTGCGGTTTTAGTACTACTAGGTGTGAGGAGGAGGAGGTTAGCCTTGATGGCCAGGTGGTACTCTAGAAGGACATCTTTCGGTATTTGGGGTCAAAGCTGCAGGAGGATGGGGGTATTGATGAAGATGTGAACCATTGAATCAAAGCCGGATGGATGAAGTGGCGCCAAGTTTCTGGCATTCTCTATGACAAGAGAGTGCCACAAAAGCTAAAAGGCAAGTTCTACAAGATGGTGATTCGACCCACAATATTGTACGGCGCTGAGTGTTGGCCAACTAAAAGGCGACATGTTCAACAGTTAAGTGTGGCGGAGTGGCGGATGACGATGACATGTATCTAGGGTAGGGCAATAGACCCGATCTAAGTACCCTTCCTAAGGACACTGCATTATAGTCAAAGAGATTCGAAGGATAGCAAATTCTACCGACTGGAATGCAATGTTGTATGGCGCTGAGTGTTGGCCGACTAAAAGGCGACATGTTCAACAGTTAGGTGTGGCGGAGTGGCGGATGACGATGACATGTATCTAGGGTAGGGCAATAGACCCGATCTAAGTACCCTTCCCAAGGACACTGCCCTATAGTCAAAGACATTCAAAGGACATCAAATTCTACCAATTGGAATCAGCTCAAGATGCAACCCACTCGGATAACCCAATTCCATTCGACCAGGATATAATCATTCGACCTCAAGATGCAACCCACTCGAATAACCCAATTCCATTGGACTAGGATATAATCATTCGACCACACCAGGAACCACTCGGAGTACAGAAGATCTAAGGTCACTTTGGATCGCAACGGTCGGACATTCACTTCTTAGACTTAAGGGTCATTTATATCACTTTAATGCTGGCGTTACCAGTAACGTCCTCTCTTTATGTATATTGAACCCTGTGTAACGGGGGATGGCTGGGTTCCTGGCGCACTCTCTATAAGCCACCCCCTCCTCTGGGACAAGGGTTCGCACCCCTGTAACTTCACCATAATCCAATCGACCAAGCCTCCGGGCACCGAGACGTAGGGCTGTTACTTCCTCTGAGAAGGGCCTGGACTCGTAAATCTAGCGTGCATAACTTCACCGTAGCTAGGATCTTGCCTCCTCATACCTACCCCCCATTCTACTGTCAGACTTAGAACCACGACAGTTGGCGCCCACCGTGCGGCAGGTGTCTTAGCGACTTTCCGGTGAGGTTGTGATTTCTCCGAGTCCTTTCATCATGGTTTCCGGCGGAGGTTTGACTAAGGGCCGCGAGATCCGTCTCGGCGCGCTTGTTTTCATCGCCGACGACTCCGCTTGGCTTCAGGAAGCTCCCCTCGATGTCGAGGCACTCCCCGTCCGTGGGGCGACGCACTTTCGTGTGTGTGTTCGTGACGTCCTTTTGCAGCAGTCGTCGACCCAGTATCGGTCGGCTCCTGCGGTGTCTTCGCTCCCCGATGTTCGCCGTCACAAGCAGTCTGGTCGGTCACGACTTCAGCGGTGGGTGAAGCATGCGGTGGCACGTCAGTCGGCCACCCCTCAAGTCGTGACAATCGAGCCCGACGAATCTCTCTAGGCCTGTTCGATCTGTCGACTGGCTCCGTCGAGACCTTATCCGAGTGCGACAGTAGCGACCCCGCAGCAGAGGTCCTGATGGTCGACACGCCACGCAGCCCGCCTGGCATGTGTCGCAACGGCGACGACGACGGCGGCGGCGATCCGTCGCGTGTTCACGAGGAGTATCACCCCGAAACCCTCTCTTCTCAGCAAAGGGAAGAACTTCACCGCCGCAATATGGAGGCGCTCCACACACCTGTTGTTGGAGAGACCTCTAAAGCTCGGGCCATGGAGGCGGCGTGTTTGGCCACTCTGGCTGAGCGCACTCGACTGGAGAACCTTCAGCTTACACTCGACAATCGCGCTCGGCGGCAGATCCCCAAATTCAGTCGACGGCAGCGGCAGTTGTTCCCGCCTGAACCGCAGGTATACCACACTCCGATTCAAAACCTTACAGCCGCATCCCGCATAGCAGAATCCATTCAGCCATCCCAGTCGGAAGTTGGTAGAGGTTTGATGCAGATCAGAGCGCTACTCCGAGCAGCAGGAGAGTAGAACACTGCAATGTCTCAGTCGCGTAACAGAATTCATAGCAGATCTGTAGTAGCTGACACAGTTCAGTAGGCTCACAACCCAAGATTGCCTCCGCGGCGTGAGGGATAAGGGCATCGCCAAGGGCAGTACTTGGGTCGGAACCACGAGCAGCACGATCATCAGCTCGACCGTGATGACCGCCGTCGAGTGCCTACGCCCCCTCCGAGGGGCGAATCATATGTGCCCCGGCATTATGATGATAGGTGCGCGTACAGCGAAGAGCGGAGGAGGCCAGTCGACCCAAGAGAACCAGGGTTTGATGCAAGGTCAATTTTGGTGCAAGGTTTGGTGGACAGGAATCGAGCACACAGAGAAGGGCAAGACAAAGATCACCCGACTGGAAGCAGAGTGCATGTTTCTGGTCCCGAGTGTTTTAGCAGAGCCATCAGGGCTATAGAGATCCATACCAACTTCAGGTTGGCAACTGGGGTCAGTAAGTTCACTAGTGAATCGAAGCCTGACACCTGGCTTGAGTACTACCGAGTGGCTGTGCAGATCGGTGGAGGAAACGATGAAGTGGCCATGAAGCACCTTCCCCTGATGTTTGAAGGGTCAGCTAGAGCTTGGTTGAATCAGTTGGCTCCAGGCAGTATATTCAGCTGGGAGGAGTTGGCCCGAGTGTTCGTCAGAACGTTTGAGGGCACGTGCAAACGACCAGCATGATTGACAGAATTGCAACATTGCGTGCAAAAACTGAATGAAACTTTGAGGGATTACATCCAGAGGTGGACCACTTTGGATCACACTATGAAGAATGTGTCTCAGCATCAAGCAGTTTGCGCCTTCAAGGAGGGCGTTCGGTATCTGGAGCTCAACCTGAAATTCGGTCGGACGGGAGACATGTCCCTGACCCGAATGATGGAGATAGCCACTCGGTACGCAAACGGCGAGGAAGAAGACCGATTCCGCAGCGGCAAGAGCAAACCAGTCGGCCAGGACACTGGAGGAGGTAATTCCAATCGAAAGCAGAAGCACAAAGCAGAACCTACGGGTCCTGGAGAGGTTGCAGTTGCAACCCAAGGAAAATCTAAAGGAAAGCCTAAAGGGCCCTAGACCCCAAGAAAGTGAAGGATTCAGCAGGGAACGACGTGTTGGATCTGCCATGTCACATTCACATCAAGAAAGATGGAGAGGGTAATCTGATTTATCACAAACATACCACTCGACAGTGTCGAGTCCTTATACAGCAGTTCCGAGAAAAGCAACCCAGTGAGAAGGAGAAGGAATATGACAAGGATGAGGACAAGGAAGAGGATGATGAAGGATTTCCCAATGTTTTTTTGACACCCGAAACAGTAGGAGAGGCTCCTATTGTATATATTAATGTATCAAAAAGGTCTTATAGAGTCATAACCTTACATCCATGGCCATGAAAGAAAACAAAACGAAAAAAGAAGGGGGGAGGGGGTGGAGTAAGGTAGAGAGCAAAGACTAGGGCTTTACAACAAGGTGTTCTAGAAAAGATGGAATAAACCCCCTATATTTCTCCTTAGCTCTATGTATAAGGAGAGAGAAGTCATCTTTAAATCTTCTTGCCCATGAACTGATAGTGGGATCAATACCTCTGAAATGTTTATTATTTCTCTCCTTCCACAAGCTCCAAGAAGCATAAAGAAATATTTCCATAAACATGGGGTTGTTCCATGTAGATTTGGCTTCCTGGATCCAAAGCAATCGGTTTCCATGCGAGGACCAGTGTATGTTCAAAGTGTCCCAACAGGTCGCACTGAATTGGCAGTGAAAAATCATGTGTTCAAGAGTTTTCTCATCATTGCCGCCGCATAAGATGCAACCACAGTTATCTCCAATATTATAGTGTCTTCTCTTGAGCATATTTCTTGTGTTAAGATGGTCAGAGAGAAGAAGCCACCCAAAAACTTTGATTTTCATTGTGGCCGAAGATTTCCATAGCCATTTGTAGGTTTTGTGAGCTGTCACGTCTCGAAAGTAGAAAGTGTAATATCTTTTGGCTGTGTAAACGTCGGACCCCCAAGCGTAGCCCCATAAGTCTCTCTCAACCGTAACTGCTTGGTTGCCAACATGTGCTGTGATTTCTTGGATGTTGCGAAGTTCCTCATGGGCTTGCATGGAGAGTGGGAGATGAAAGGTTTCATTGAGGTTGGTGCACCCAAGGAAGTCTCTGACTGAGATATCTTCAAGTCTGGCATAAGAAAATGCACGTGGGTGTGATTCTGCAAGTACTTCATCCAGCCAGAGGTCCTTCCACATGAGTGCAGTGTCTCCCGAGTGGACCGAAACCTTGGAGATGCCCCGATAAATTGGAGTAAGTTTCAGGATATCTTTCCATGAGAAGGAGCCGCAAGGGTCTGAGGCATGAGGGATCTTGTCAGTATAGTAGGTGGACCAAATCAAATCTACCCATGGCAGGACCCAACGATTGTAAAATTTATGTAGATATTTCATGAGCAATGCATCACTTTGGGTTTGAATGTCAAGAACTCCGAGACCACCACACTCTTTCGGACGACAAACCATTTGCCAGGAGGCCAGAGAGTTGCACTTGTCCCCATCATTAGACTTCTTTGTCCAGAGGCATTTCCTTCTGATTTTGTCGAGGAGCTCTGTCGGTGTCAAAACCGGTGGATCTCAGGTAGGGGGTCCCGAACTGTGCGTCTAAGGCGGATGGTAACAGGAGGCAGGGGACACGATGTTTACCCAGGTTCGGGCCCTCTTGATGGAGGTAAAACCCTACGTCCTGCTTGATTATTCTTGATGATATGAGTATTACAAGAGTTGATCTACCACGAGATCAGAGAGGCTAAACCCTAGAAGCTAGCCTATGGTATGATTGTCTGTTGTCCTACAGACTAAAACCTTCCGATTTGTATAGACACCGGAGGGGGCTAGGGTTACACAAGGTCGGTTACAAAGGAGGAGATATACATATCCGTATTGCCTAGCTTGCCTTCTACGTCAAGTAAAGTCCCATCCGGACACGAGACAAAGTCTTCAATCTTGTATCTTCATAGTCCAATAGTTCGGCCAAAGGATATAGTCCGGCTGTCCGGAGACCCCCTAATCCAGGACTCCCTCAGTAGCCCCTGAACTAGGCTTCAATGACAATGAGTCCGACGCGCAGTGTTGTCTTCTGCATTGTAAGGCGGGTTCCTCCTCCGAATACACCATTGAAGAGTTTGAATGCAAGGATAGTGTCCAACCCTGAGAAATAAGTTCCACATACCACCGTAGAGAGAATAGTACTTCCACAAATCTAATCTGCTGACACGTTTTGATAGTATGACATCACTTCATCGCCCAGTTATTATTCGAACCGCTTTTCTCAACCAGCTCCGCACATATCGCGAGGCGGTTTTCTTGATACGTCTTGTCAAAGCAGAGATCGTGTTCCCCTTATCATGGGATTCTCATCAATACGGACGTGGGTAACCCAACCGCGCCATCAATTGTGGCGCCTGCGGAATAAGCGGTTTTGCCAGGCAAGTGGGGAGACTCATCGCCTCCTCCGCCCTTATAAAGGGACAAAGATTTACTTTTTACACCCACGCCTTCTTCCTTCTTGCTTACCCATTCCCGCACACTCGAGCTCTAGCGCCCAAGCTCGCGTTCTTCTTCTCAAACCACTCCAAGCATGTCTGGAGCAGGAGGCAAGTGGATGGTTTCCTCCATCACGAAGGAAAACATCAAAAAGTTACGGGGAGCCGGATACCTAGCTGCGAATATCGCGCACCGGCTGCCGAATGCGGGGCAGATCGTCCCCACACCCGAACCCCACGAGAGGGTAGTTTTTCTTACGCATTTCGTCCGTGGACTGGGATTTCCTCTCCACCCATTTTTCCGCGGGCTCATGTTCTACTACGGGCTGGATTTTCATGATCTGGCCCCCAACTTCATCCTCAACATCTCGGAGTTTATCGTCGTGTGCGAGGCCTTCCTCGCATCAGGCCCCACTTCGGCCTATGGCTGAAAACCTTCAATGTCAAACCGAAGGTGGTGGGTGTCCAACAAGTAGAGTGCGGAGGCGCCATGGTGGGCAAGATACCTAATGTCACCTGGCTCGAGGGTACCTACGTGGATACCATAAAGGGGTGGCAATCGGGGTGGTTCTACATCACCGAGCCGCGTGACTCCAACTGGGCGGCGACCCCCAAATTTCGATCCGGAATCCCCACACGGCTCACCTCCTGGAAAAAGAAGGGCCTGTCCTGGGGTTCTTCGGTAGAGCTGACCGGACTCCAGACCTGCATCCAGAACATGACGAACAAGAAAATTAAGCTCGTCAACGTGGTCCAGGTTATGCTCTTCCGCCGGATCCTTCCATGCCAACGACGGGCATTTGTTTTGTGGGAGTTCGACTCGGCCCAGCACCAGATGCTGCGAGAGATCTACGACACGACGCACGAGGAGGTCTGGAGGATGCTGTTCAAGGGCGCCGAGATGCCTCCCTCCCTCACCGAGGACCGTGGACTCAGCACAAAGCACCGCGCCCATCTGGTAGGCTTTTTATATCTCTCGGGGTATTTATGTGCCCTGGTTTAGTTATGTGCTGGATCTAAGCTCTTATGTCATTAACTGGACTGGATAAAGATAGCGGAGCAGCTTGATTGCCCAGCCCCCTTGCCCGAAGATCCTGCAAACGCTCTTCTAACGAAGATGCTGACTCCGGCACCTTACGAGGTGCTGGAAAAGACGGCCAAGAAGAAGGCCGCGGGGACCCGAAAGGGTCTCCGGCGCAAGGTTCTATCGGACTCATCGTCCGATGAGTCCGATGCGCACTCCTCCCACGGAAACGAGGAGGAGGAGAAAAGTTCTCCCCCCAGCCCGGGGAGACAAGAAAAGGAAGGCCGACCCATCCGGGGAGGCCGAAGGGTCTAAGAAGGGAAAGACCCTCCCTCCGGACTGTGCCACGACGGCCCCCGACAGCGGCGACGAGTGGCTACCCAGGGACAAGCCCCTAGCGAAGTCGTAAGTGTCCGGACACCATAGTACTTCATGGTATGTTTTATTGTACTGCCTTTACTCATGCCAAACATGATTATGCAGTCTGGACCGAGCTCATCTCGACGTACCCTCGTCGAGCGGCTCTTTGGGCTCGTCGGATATGAACAGCAGTTCTCCTCCGACGGCTTCCACCCCTCGCCCTACGGACAACGCCGAGGTGGTGTCTCAAAAGGCACCGACCCAAGGGGAGGTGATCCTGGGGGCGCCTCACGGCGACCTCCCGGACCCTGAGTACCAAGGGAGCGAGGCTCCTACGGGCTTCGAGTTCGGGCCCCAGCCGGACACTGCGTCGGAACCTTCGATGGTTCCGGACTCCGGCAGGCGGTCCCCCATCAAGGGGGGGCAACCATCCGTGCCGGTGTCCTCTGTCCAACCAGAGGCACCAGACAACTTGCTGGAAGCGCTTCACAGTGCTTCCATCGATGAAGAACACCGCACTATCATGAGTGCGGTGGTCAAGAAGGTTTGGTCCGCCAAAAACGGACTGACCGAATTTTGCGCCAGCCTCCTAACAGGCTTTGAGGTAAGAATTCAAAATATAAAAATATTACCGCGTAGATATTAGCCCCTGATGCTCTATTCGGCGTTCGCGAAGAAAAGCCGAATAGAGTATCAAATGATAACTCAGGAGTCTAATTAGAGTATGTCTATGTGTATGTGCAGGCTTCCCTGTTGGCCGCTGCCGCACGTACTGCGGAGGTCTCTGCGCTGAAGCAGGCCCTGAAGTGGTCCGAGGACGAGCTCGGCCTTACCAAGGGGCAGCTCGAAGAGAGCAAAGGTAAGATATACCCCAGTTTATATAGTTAAAAAGAAGTTCGGTGTAAAGTAATAGGATCATCATGAATTTGTCGGGGGCCACGACCGAGGTGGAGACCCTGAGGAAGGCGTTGTCCGCGGCCGAAGACAAAGCGGCCAAAGAACGCATTGAACGGGAGAAACAAGAAGCCCGAGTGGGTGAGGTGCAGCAAGAGCTCGAGGCTCTCGCCAAAAAGCACGAGTCCTTGGAGCTTGACTCCAAGACGCGAGAGTCCGAGCTCGCGCAGGCTCTTGAAAGCGTCCGGAGCGCCAAGGCCGAAGCCCACAAGGCCCTCTAGGAGATTGATGCGGGGAAGAAGATAGCGGCGGGTAAGGCATTCAATATGCAAAGCAAGCATGTGGAGACTTTCCTTTTTCTTACCCGAGTTCGGAGCTCTCCAGGAGCGTTTGCAGATCTTCCCCGCAGTGTGCTGGATGCCGCAAAGTTTTACCGGGCTGAGGAGGGGAGCTCAACGGAGAAGTTGTTCTAGTCTCAGTATACTGGGACCGAACACCCCGTGTCCTCGAGCGACCAGCTAAAGCAGTTGGTCGAACTTCACAAGGCGGCCGAACAGGCCATGAGGGGCCTTATAGTTCGGAAGTGGCCTGGCGAGCCCCTGTCCGGCAGCTACTTCGGTCTGGTGAGGCGGCTGGTGGAAGCCTGCCAACGGCTTGAGGTCATCAAGCGGTCCGTCTGCATCGAAGGTGCACGCAGGGCTTTTGCCCGGGCGAAGGTGCACTGGGCGAAGCTGGACGTCGTGAAGCTTGTGAAGGAGGGGCCGCCGAAGGGCAAGGAGCATCGCTACCCCGAGAATTACTATGAGAGCGTCCTGAAGGGTTCCCGCTTAGTGGCAGATGAGTGTGCCAAGGATGTAATCAATGAACATGCCCATGTGATCCTGTAATATGAAATGAGTTCTTTTGCGCCATGCGACGCTTTCTTAATTTAAAATATTACCTTCTGTGCAACTGTTTATAAAATCTGAGAGTTGTCCAGTCGTCGGCTTCTGCCCCCATGTAACTAGTACTGGGGCGTTTGGGGTAAATCTGAACACTCTTTACCCCAATTTTGGGTTCTTCAAGGGAGGTGCTCAGCGCAACGAACCAGGCAATCGGACTATAATGCTTTATCACTCTCACTTAGCCATAGAAGTCTATGATTTTAAATTTTTGGCGAAGCCCCTGGTATTCGGAGGGCCGAATTTGGGGCGCTATACACGCCTAAGCCGGACAAGGCCGATTCCTCGCCCGAAGCGGAAAAAGTCTTTAAGGACTTGAGACCTCTCAAACAGCGACTAGTCTCTCGCCTTATCATGACAGTCAGTTTTTGGCTTTATCTACTGAGGTGCTCGTCCGGAAGAACCGGGACACAATCGCAGTAGTTCTCCCACCGCTACCTTAGCTGATATAGCGGAACGTAAGGTACCAAAGCATGGGAGCCGGGCAACCCAACATTTGACCCAAGACATGATTCGGAGCTGATGCATATAATGCTATAAGTTCGGGGTGCCGCACTGTCGAAAGTGTTCGGACTTCTTGCGCTGTATTACGGGGTAAACGAGAGCCCCTGGCGTACTGACCGCACCCGAGCGTGCAGGTGCAGAATGTCGTAAATGGACATATAAGAGAAAGAGAAAAACTTAAATAATTCAATGACAGATTAATAATATGCATTGTTATTTGAATAATACGTCGAAGCGTACTGGTACAAGTAGTGCAATAAGCATAAAGTAGGACAATTATGTCCTATCCCAAGGCAAGCTACGCATAAATAGTGAAAAGCGGGTATATCAAGTATTACTAGGGACCACCTGGCGGTTCCCGTGTTCATCCTAGCTTCTTGCCGCCTTGGTTGTTGCTTCCGGAATGTGTCCGGCAATCGGACTACCGGAAAGGGCTTCCGAAGAGTTAGGCCCTGAAAGAGAAAAGGAATGTCAAAGGTATACAACCCCTGGTGTGGTTAAGCCACAATGCGGGGCGTGTCCGGATTGTGCCCCCGCCTATGTCCATGGTATTTTCAATGCGTAGTCATGTACGCGCGACACGAATTTCATTGCTGCACTGGGACTGGGACGGGGGCCGGATTGCTAGGCGAGCGCTGATCGCGCCAGGCGATCCTGTTGCAGATTGTTCCGGACTCGCTTGAAGGTGTCCGGGGGCTGTAACACCGAATGAGTGCTCTACCTGAACATGCTGCTTTGTGCCTCTGCTGAGGGCCGCAGTGTGCTCTTCTGTATGGAGCGAGCATTCTGTGTTTCCATTTACTGTTATGACCCCGCGGGGTCCTGGCGTCTTGAGCTTGAGGTATGCGTAATGCGGCACTGCGTTGAATTTTGCAAATGCTGTCCGTCCGAGCAGTGCATGATAGCCACTGCGAAACGGGACGATGTCGAAGATTAACTCTTCGCTTCGGAAGTTATCTGGTGATCCGAAGACCACTTCCAGTGTGATTGAGCCTGTGCAGTGGGCCTCTACACCTGGGATGACGCCTTTAAAGGTGGTTTTGCTGGGTTTGATCCTTGAGGGATCAATACCCATTTTTCGCACTGTATCCTGATAAAGCAGGTTCAGGCTGCTGCCGCCGTCCATAAGGACTCGAGTGAGGTGAAATCCGTCAATGATGGGGTCTAGGACCAGTGCGGTGGATTGATGACCCACAAGTATAGGGGATCTATCGTAGTCCTTTCAATAAGTAAGAGTGTCGAACCCAACGAGGAGCAGAAGGAAATGATAAGCGGTTTCCAGCAAGGTATTCTCTGCAAGTACTGAAATAAGTGGTAACAGATAGTTTTGTGATAAGATAATTTGTAACGAGCAACAAGTAACAAAAGTAAATAAGGTGCAGCAAGGTGGCCCAATCCTTTTTGTAGCAAAGGACAAACCTGGACAAACTCTTATATGATGTAAAGCGCTCCGGAGGACACATGGGAATATCGTCAAGCTAGTTTTCATCACGCTCATATGATTCGCGTTCGGTACTTTGATAATTTGGTATGTGGGTGGACCAGTGCTTGGGTGCTGCCCTTACTTGGACAAGCATCCCACTTATGATTAACCTCTATTGCAAGCATCCACAAATACAACAAAAGTATTAAGGTAAACCTAACCATAGCATGAAACATATGGATCCAAATCAGCCCCTTACGAAGCAACGCATAAACTAGGGTTTAAGCTTCTGTCACTCTAGCAACCCATCATCTACTTATTACTTCCCAATGCCTTCCTCTAGGCCCAAACAATGGTGAAGTGTCATGTAGTCGACGTTCACATAACACCACTAGAGGAGAGACAACATACATCTCATCAAAATATCGAACGAATACCAAATTCACATGACTACTAATAGCAAGACTTCTCCCATGTCCTAGGGAACAAAAGTAACTACTCACAAAGCATAAACATGTTCATAATCAGAAGGGTATTAATGTGCATATAGGATCTGAACATATGATCTTCCACCAATTAAACCAACTAGCATCAACTACAAGGAGTAATTAACACTACTAGCAACCTACTAGCACCAATCCCGGACTTGGAGACAAGAATTGGATACAAGAGATGAACTAGGGTTTTGAGATGAGATGGTGCTGATGAAGATGTTGATGGAGATTGCCCTCTCCCGATGAGAGGAGCGTTGGTGATGACGATGGCGATGATTTCCCCCTCCAGGAGGGAAGTTTCCCCGGCAGAACACCCCGCCGGAACCCTAGATTGGTTCCGCCAAGGTTCCGCCTCGTGGCGGCGGAGTTTCGTCCGAGAAGATGGCTTATGATTTTTTCCCATCGAAAGAGTCCATATAGCAGAAGATGGTCACCGGAGGGCCACCAGGGGGCCCACGAGGTAGGGGGCGTGCCCCCACCCTCGTGGGCAGGGTGTGGCCCCCCTGGTGAAGTTATTGCGCTCAATGTTTTTTATATATTTGGAAAACATCATCCGTGAAGTTTCAGGACTTTTGGAGCTGTGCAGAATAGGTCTCTAATATTTGCTCCTTTTCCAGCCAGAATCCCAGTTGCCGGCATTCTCCCTCTTTATGTAAACCTTGTAAAATAAGAGAGAATAGGCATAAGTATTGTGATATAATGTGTAATAACAGCCCACAATGCAATAAATATTGATATAAAAGCATGATTCAAAATGGATGTATCAACTCCCCCAAGCTTAGACCTCGCTTGTCCTCAAGCGAAAAGCCGAAATCGAAAAATATGTCCACATGTTTAGAGATGAAGGTGTCGATAAAAATAAAATACGAACACGAGGGCATCACGATCATTCTTAGAGCAGCAACTTATATAATTCTTGTCATATGATATCTTATGCTAGAGTAATAATTCAATCACAATATCAAGTATGAATCGTAAACTTCATTGAAAACTAACAAACTATAATCTCAGTCATTGAGGCAATTGCAATTTATCATAACATAGGAAAGAGTCAATGTATAAGAGCTTTTCAGCAAGCCCACATACTCAACTATCATATAGTCTTTCACAATTGCTGACACTCACACAATACTTATGGGTATGGAGTTTTAATCGGACACAGAGAAAGATAGGGGCTTATAGTTTTGCCTCTCAACGTTTTACCACAAGGGTAATGTCAATAGTAATAGTTCATGAAAACCCACATCCAATTAGCCATATATACCAGGATCTTTCCAACATATTGTGCTTGCCAAAGGATAAAATGTAAAAAGGAAGGGTGAAGATCACCTTGACTCTTTTGCAGTATAGGAGATAAAAGTAAAAGATAGGCCCTTCATAGAGGGAAGCAGAGGTTGTCATGCGCTTTTATGGTTGGATGCACAAAATCCTAATGCGAAAGAACGCCACTTTATATTGCCACTTGTGATATGGACCTTTATTATGCAGTCTGTCTCTTTTATTACTTCCATATCACACGATCGTATAAAGCTTATTCCTTCCACACCAATCAATCATACATATTTAGAGAGCAATTTTTATTGCTTGCACTGATGACAACTTACTTGACGGATCTTACTCAATCCATAGGTAGGTATGGTGGACTCTCATGGCAAAACTGGTTTAAGGGTATTTGGAAGCACAAGTAGTATCTTTACTTGGTGCAATGAATTTGGCTAGCATGAGGGAGAAAGGCAAGCTCAACATGTTGGAGGATCCAAGACAATATAATTTATCTCAGATGTAAGAAACATAACCCATCACGTTGTCTTCCTTGTCCAATGTCAACTCTTTAGCATGTCATATTTTAATGAGTGCTCACAATCATAAAAGATGTCCAAGATAGTATATTTATATGTGAAGACCTCTCTTTCTTTAGTACTTTCTATTAATTGCAACGATGACCAAAACTATGTTTGTCAACCCTCAATAACTTTTATTCATCATACTCTTTCTATGTGAGCTCATTACTCTCCATAAGAGTCACATGATCTCTTTGTTTATTTTTATTTCTTTCTCTTTTCTTTTATTCACTTGGGATCATGGCAAAAATAATCAAGCCCTTGACTCAACACTAATCTTTATTATATAGCTCACGGACTCGATTACATAGAAGGATAATAAAGCAAAACTCACAACTAGATCATACTAAGAACTTTTGTTCTACTAGATCAAGATATTACCAAAAGGATCGAACTAAGAAAAACAGTAAAGATAAAAATGATGGTGATACGGTACCGGGGCACTCCCCCAAGCTTGGTAGTTGCCAAGTGGAGTGCCCATACCCATGTGGTTATGTCTCTCTTTTCGGGGATGGTGATGTGATGTTCTTGGCGATGATGCCCCTCGGGATACGATTGTCCTCCTCAAGCTTGTTAACTTGCTGCTTGAGGTCCAGTATTTCCTTCC
Organism: Triticum aestivum; assembly: GCF_018294505.1. Classification (NCBI taxonomy): domain Eukaryota; kingdom Viridiplantae; phylum Streptophyta; class Magnoliopsida; order Poales; family Poaceae; genus Triticum; species Triticum aestivum. The sequence goes on from NC_057800.1 coordinate 461,297,583, forward strand.
GGAGTTTTCCTGTAACAGCCAAAGCTCCCTGCACCCAAGGGTGCTGCATAGCTGCGGGAGAACCAGTGACACTCTTTTTCATATTCTCATAAGAAAGAAATCTGACATTGGAAGGGATAACCGAGTTTGGAATAGCTGAGCTCTGTAGTTCTCCCATTGTGAATCAGCTTGGAGGCGGGAAGTGACTTCTTGATCCTCCATGGCATCTATCCTCATCAAATCAGCTTCCATCTCTTCCTCCGTTGCTGGCCCAAAGTGGTCAGCATTGTTGTTTGCCCTTGGTTCCGATGCCGGATGACACACCCGGCTCTCCCCGACTGACTCTTGAGAAGACATCTTGCTCTAATCTGCACCAGCAACAGCTCAAAACAAAAACAAGAGAATTTTGTGTGATACGGGAGTCAAAAACCCCGGGAGGTTATATAATGAATTTTTACCGACCAAAATACGTGTCCTGTAAGAAAACAGAGTCCGGAGAGCACACGAGGTGCCCACGAGGTAGGGGGGCGCGCCCAGTAGGGTAGGGCGCGCCCTCCACCCTCGTGGAGCCCTCGTGTCCTTCCCGGACTGCTGCTTATTTTTTCTATTTTTCTAAATATTCCAAAACAGAGAAATATTGCCTTAAAAACTATTTTGGAGTCGGTTTACTTACCGTACCACATACCTATTCCTTTTCGGTGTCTGAAACGTTCCAGAAAGTGTCCCTTATGTATTCCTCCGGGGTTACGGTTTCGATAACATTGGTTTCAACATTTATGGGATTACCTGAGATATAATGTTTGATTATTTGACTGTTCACCACCTTCGGATTTGTGCCTTCGAAGTTGTTGATTTTATGGCACCAGAACGGTAGACCTCCTCGATAATGTAAGGACCTTCCCATTTACAGAGAAGTTTTCCTGCAAAAAAATCTTAAACGAGAGTTGTATAGCAATACATAATCACCTACGTTAAACTCACGCTTTTGTATCCCTTTGTCATGCCATCTTTTAACTTTTTCTTTAAACAACTTGGCATTTTAGTAGGCTTGGGTTGTCCATTCATCAAGTGAGCTAATTTCAAATAACCTCTTGTCACTGGCAAGTTTAAAATCATAATTAAGTTCTTTAATAGCCCAATAAGCCTTGTGTTCTAGTTCGAGAGGTAAGTGACATGCTTTTCCATAGACCATTTTATACGGAGACATACCCATAGGATTTTTATATGCAGTTCTATAGGCCCATAATGCATCATCAAGTTTCTTGGACCAATTCTTTTCTGGACCTATTAACAGTATTTTGCAAAATTATTTGAGTTCTCTATTACTCAATTCTACTTGAGCACTAGACTGAGGGTGATAAGGAGATTCAATTCTATGATTAACATCATATTTAGCAAGCATTTTACAGAAAGCACCATGAATAAAATGTGAACCACCACCAGTCATTAAATATCTAGGGACTCCAAACCTTGGAAAGATAACCGCTTTAAGCATTTTAATAGAAGTGTTATGATCAACACTACTAGTTGGAATAGCTTCTACCCACTTAGTAACGTAATCAACAACAACTAAAATATGTGTATAACCATTAGAGGAAGGAAAAGGTCCCATATAGTCAAAGCCCCAAACATCAAATGGTTCAATAACAAGTGAATAATTCATAGGCATTTCTTGACGTCTACTAATATTACCAATTCTTTGACATTCATCACAAGATAAGACAAACTTACGGGCATCCTTGAAGAGCGTAGGCCAATAAAAACCAGATTGCAGTACCTTATGTGCAGTCCTATCTCCAGCATGGTGTCCTCCATAAGCTTCGGAGTGACACTTTCGTAGGATCTATTTCTGTTCATGCTCAGGTACACAACGTCTAATAACACCATCTACTCCTTCTTTATAAAGATGTGGGTCATCCCAAAAGTAATGCCTCAAATCATAGAAGAACTTTTTCTTTTGCTGGTATGTGAAACTAGGTGGTATAAACTTAGCAACAATATAATTAGCATAGTCAGCATACCATGGAGCAGTATGAGAAGTATTTATGACATTTAATTGCTCATCAGGAAAGCTATCAATAGGTAGTGGGTCATCAAGCACATTTTCTAGCCTAGACAAGTTGTCTGCAACGGGGTTCTCAACTCCTTTTCTATCAGCAATATGTAAATCAAATTCTTGAAGCAAGAGAACCCATCTAATAAGTCTAGGTTTAGCATCTTTCTTTTCCATAAGATATTATGGCAGCATGATCAATGTGAATAGTTACTTTAGAATCAACAATATAAGGTCTAAACTTATCACAAGCAAATACAACTGCTAAGAATTCTTTTTCAGTAGTAGCATAATTTCTTTGAGCATTGTCTAGAGTTTTACTAGCATATTGAATAACATTTAGTTTCTTATCAACTCTTTATCCTAGAACAGCACCTACAACATAATCACTAGCATCACACATAATTTCAAAGGGTAAATTCCAATCAGGTGGATGAACAATGGGTGCAGAGATCAATGCTTTCTTAAGTATTTCAAATGCTTCTACACAATCATCATCAAAGACAAATGGTATATCTTTTTGTAATAAATTAGTCAGAGGCCGAGAGATTTTTGAGAAGTCCTTAATGAACCTCCTATATAAACTGGCATGACCAAGGAAACTTCTTATACCTTTGATGTCCTTGGGACATGGCATCTTTTAAATAGCATCAACCTTGGCCTTATGAAAGTGCGTTATATCGACTAGAGGGGGGTGAATAGGCGATTTTTATGAAATTCTTCACTGAGGAATTTGCCGGTGAAGAAATTCCTTAGCGAAGAACTACTAGCAGCGGAATAAGTACTTAAAAGTAAACATAACAGAATACAAGCATAGTCATCATGATGAAATGAAGACAGGCACAAAGTACAGGAAGCGTAATCACAGGATAACACAGGATGAAGACAAACAGACTGAAGAAATTAAATTGAGGAAATTGAGAAAGTCTTCAGTCAAAGTCTTCAAACATAGATAAGAACAAGCACACAACACAGTTATGAGGAAATGAAAGAGTTGAGGAAATAGAACCAGTAAGCTTGGTGAAGACAATGATTTGGTAGACCAGTTCCAACTGCTGTCTTAGTTGTACGTCTGGTTGGAGCGGCTGAGTATTTAAACTCGAGGACACACAGTTCCGGACACCTAGTCAAGGACACTTAGTCCAAGACACCAAGTCCCCACCGTATTCTCCTTGAACTAAGGTCACACAGACCTCGTCCAATCACTCGTGGTAAGTCATTAGGCGACCTCCAAACCTTCACAAACTTGGTCACTCGGCGATCCACAATTCCTCTTGGATGCTCTAGACCATGACGCCTAACCGTCTGGAAGAAGCACAATCTTCAAAGGTAACAAGCGTCAGATCCACTCAGGATCAATCTCTTCAGTGATGCTCAATCACTTGGGGTTTGTAGGTGTTTGGGTTTTGGGTTTTTGGTTTTTCCTCACTTGATGATTTTCTCTCAAAGTCCTCGGAGGATGGGTTGCTCTCAAATGACAAGTGTCAGTTTCTCTCGGAGAAGCCAACCAGCTAGTGGTTGTAGGGGGCGGCTATTTATAGCCTAGGGAGCAGCCCGACATGATAAGACATAAATGCCCTTCAATGATATGACCGTTAGTTGGATAGATATTTTGGGACAGTTGGCGCATAGCACATCAACGGTCGGAATTTTGAGTAGTTAAATCCTCAGGGCTATCATGTTCCTCACTGTGTAGGCAATCCACACAGGCGAATTCCTAACTCCTCAGTCAGGACAAATTCCTCAGAGACCAGAAGAACTTCGTCTCTATCACTGAAGAAATTGACTGAACTGTAGGAGATTTCCAATGGCTTCACTCGAAGGGATTGGTAGATGTAGGATTTTGAGTTGAGCATCACATGGAAATTTTTCCTTTGTATTTCCTCGACCCCCTTTAACAATACGGTGTTTCCTATGACTGAAGAAAGAGAAAAACAAAACTATGAAAACGAAAGTCTTCAAGCTTCATATTCCTCGCATGAATATCAAGTCTTCACGGACACACCAATTTCTTCACTTTCAAAGTCTTCATGAAAGTCTTCAGAAATACAAAATCTTCAGTCGAAGATATTCATTTTTAGGGGTCGACTTTTCTTGTAAATATCAAACTCCACATAGACTTATAGACCTGTGTACACTCACAAACGTATTAGTCCCTTAACCTATAAGTCTTCAATACACCAAAATCACTAAGGGGCACTAGATGCACTTACAATCTCCCCCTTTTTGGTGATTGATGACAATATAGGTTAAGTTTTCAATGGGGATAAACATATGAAGTGTAACTACTGATATTGAGGAATTTGATTGCAAGATATAGAAGAACTCCCCCTGAAGATGTGCATAGTGAGGAATTTGCTTTTGAAGCAATGCACACTTGAAGAGTTGAATCATGGAGATCTCCCCTTATATCTTGTAATTCATACACGCATTTAACATATAATATGAAGAATTTGAAACGCATGATGAAATATGGTGCCTGATGAAATTCAGCATGCGTGCAATAATATTTAACGAGGAATAAGCATGCATAATAGTGCATCAAAAGTATGAGAGCATGGTGCATCAAAAGTATCAGAGCATAGTGCATCAAAAGTATCGGAGCACCATCGGATTTAAGATTACAACTCGATCCAATAAAGTTTCAGAAGAACGAGAGTTATAACTTAGCAAAAAAAATGCCCACATAGTAGACCCGCTTGAAGACTAACTCATATTTCTCCCCCTTTGTCATCGAATGACCAAAAGGATTGAAAATGAGGACTAACGCCCCTGAAGATAATCATGTTGATGAGGGAGCGCCAGCATTGTTGGGGTCGTTTGTTGATGTAGGGCCTGCCGCAGTGTCGTCCAAATCTTCATGTTCATCAGTGTCGCGTGATGAAGAAAATGAGCTGGCCACCAGAGAAGGAACTTGGACCTTCTTGAATTTCTTCCGTGGAGGTGCAGACCAGTCAAAATCTTCTTTCAGACCCATGTTCTTCAGATCTTCTTCACCATATAGATGTGACAGGATTGCCCAGGTGTGACCGAAGACTTGATGGAGGTAGTAGTGGTTTTTCTTCACTGCATTGTGTGTGGCAGTCATGTTGTGAAGAAGTGAACCAAATTGACACTTAACCCATTTTTGATTTCGATCCACCTTCTGGTGAAGACTAAGCATAAGTTCACGGTCAGTCATCACGCGCGGAGCAGTGGCTTGAGGAGTGGACTTAGGTGCATTGGCAGAGTCATGTGTGGCAGAGTCATCATTGGTGGAATAAGATGCAGCTTTGCGAAACTGACCATCCAATGGGCGAATGCCTTCATCTATTACAGCTAGTGCCTTGCCCTTTCCATCAACTGAGGAATATGTCTGCTTGAGGACTTCAATTGGGGGCAAGTAGCTGAGGTGATTCTGGAAATCAGCTTTGTAGTTGAGTGAAGACCTTGTTCTGAGGAATCTCATAATCCAAGGTGCATAAGGCTTCAGCTCAAACGGAGACAATGCCACATTGGCCATAGTCCTCATGAAGAAATCGTGATAATTGACAGGAATGCCATGAATGATGTTGAATACCAGATTCTTCATGATGCCAACAATTTCCTCATCAGATGAGTCGTGGCCTTTGATAGGACTGATTGTCCTCGTAAGAGTACGATAGACAGTTCTGGGCACGTACAACAATTCGTTCACGAGGAATTTGGTTCTTGGTGCTTGACCTGGCTTCAAAGGTTTCATCAGCACCTGCATGTAATGATGTGTGAGCTTAGGTTCACTGTAGATGCAGCGAGCTTCTTCAAGGGGAGGACTGAGTGGTAGAGCACGAAGCAATTTAGAGGCTGGTGCAGTGTAGTGAGTGTTTTCAGACATCCAGTCCAGCACCCATGAATTCACATCTTCAGCATCTCCGGTGATGTGCAGTGTTGCATAGAATTGAAGAATCAGTTCTTCATTGCAATCGCAGATGTCAAAGTAAAAGTTGAGCAGTCCAGCGTCGTGAAGAACACTCAGGACTGGTGCGAAGCACGGCAGAGATTCCATATCCACGTGAGGAATATGCTCATGGTAGAAAATCTTCTCCTTGTTGAACAACACTAAGGAATAGAAATTAGCTTGACTGGCAGTCCAGAAACGCCTCTTCCTAATGCGAGCAGAGTCATATGGGTTGTAATCTTCGAAGAAGACGTGCTCACCGAAGAAATCATCAGCCTTGAACTTTTGCTTGCGTGAGAATGGATCCTGTGGCTTTGGCAGAGGAGTGTCAGTGAGTTGCATCACGACCTCAGGAATCTCAATCGCAGATTCTTCAGGCTGAGGAATTTCTGGTTCCTCCTCAGTGGCAGTCTGCGTAGTTGGTTATTCAGCAGCAACAGTTTCTTCAGCGCTAGTGGCTGGAATTTCCTCATGGACAGATGCAGTGGGATGAGTTTCTTCAGAGCCCAGGTGAACAGTTTGTGTCAGGGACTAAGGAATTTGCTGTAGAGGGCTGAACATTGGAGAGTTTGGATGCTGACTTTCCCAGAATTCATCACTGATTACGGGTGTGGAGCAGCCAATGTCCACATCTTCATCTTCCATTTCTTCAATGCCAGCCTCTGCAGCTGTGAACTGAGGCATAGGCGAGGAGATGATAGGTGTTGAAGGGATAGCATCCACTTCAATTTCCTCATCGATTGGTTCAGACGAAGCAACATAAGGAGTTTCGTCATCAGATCCGCTGGGGATCACATATTCTTCATCAAAAGGAACAAGGTCCTTTGATGGCCTGGTTGAGATGGGAACATCATCAATCGGATTTGCAAATGAGCGTGTCATAGGCTTCATTTTCTTCAGAGCTGAAGAATCTGAAGCAGCTAATGTTTTCCTTTTCTTCACTACAGCACGCTCTGCAGCCTTGGTCTTCTTCACATCTGATGCAGATGGAAGGATTGGAGTTGAAGTTGGTGCAGGAGCAGCTGAGGAATCTGGTTGATTTTCTTCAGGCACAACTGATGCAGTTGCCCTGAGTTCTTCAGTTTCTTCAGGCACACCACTAGTGGGTGCCCTGGCAATTTCTTCAGCGGCTGGAATGCAGTCATCAGCCCTGGAACTCACATTATCTTCAGCAGCCTGATTGTCATCAGCGGTGCTGGCATTTTCTTCAGTAGGCTGAGCAGATGCTTCAGCCTGAGGAATTTCCTGTTGCGTTGGGGCTGCAACATTGGAAGTGAAGTTATCCGCAAGTTTCACAAAACGAACCTTGGCTCCAAGCCAATCAACACGATATGCGTCAAAGTCATCACTGAGTTTCTTAATCTCAGTCTAAATAGTGACAAGTTCTTCAGTTGTCATAGAGACAACGTTTTTCTTCAGATAGCGCTCTTTCTTGTACTGCGCTTTCTTGATCTGCCTGGCCTTCTCAAATTTTCACTTTTCTTCTTGAATGAAGTGGGTCAGCATGTGACTCTGGCCAGGAGTCAGCTTGAAGTCAGGCAAGGGAGTGTTGGGGTCCTTGTGCCAATCATCAATGTAGTCGAGGATCAGCTTGGGATCCAAAAGCAGTGGCACCTCTGATCCTTTGGCTCTAGCGGCCCTGACTTGCCTATCTCTGATGATTTCTGCAAGTTCATCATCATCAGCTTCGTCTTCATCAGACGGCACTTGGAAAGCGACTTGCTTCTTTTGAGGACTTGGGCGTGGACCTCGTCCAGCAGTGGCCTTTGTCTTCAGCAGTGAGGGGCCGACTGAGGAACTTGGTGCAGCTGAGGAACTAGCTGAGACACCTGAGGCAATGGAGATGCCGGCAGTCCTTTGGCACGAAGCGAGATGCACAGGTGCTGAGCATTTGGTCGGAACAGCTGAAGGCTTTGGCGGAGGAGCTGAGGACTTTGGAGGAATAGGAGCAGCATGAGGAATTGGCCATGAGGGCTTTGATGATTCTGGCCGTGAGGGCATTGCTGAGGAAGCACTTGGCTTGCACACATGCTTCTTTGACATAGCCTTCTTTGGCTTGAAAGCAAGGACCTCAGCAGAGGCAGCAGCAGCAGCAGAGTCTTCATTGAATTTCCTCATTGCTTCTTTGGCTTGCTTAGCCAACTTGCCTTGGCGCTTGGCCCATTCATCAGGATAGTCCTCACCGCGCTTGAGGCTTGTGGGATCAGCGATTTGGCCAGGTGCCAATGGTTCTCTTGGGCATGGAGGATTGAGTGCGAATTTCTTCATATACTTAGGAGTGACATATTTGTACTCCCTCCATTCTCTTGCCCATCTCCTCTCTATCTTCTAAATGCGCACTTTGCGCTCATTCTTGGTTTCCTCAGTAGGTGTGCAGTACCCAGCATATATGTCATCAGGGATTTCAAACGCTGTATTTACCTCAGGCCTCTTTCCTCCCTTCTGTGGCCTTCTACCATCAGCCATTTTCTTCAGTTGAGGAATTTGAACAATCGAATTCTCTGAAGAAGTATGCAACTTTTCTTCGAGGAACGCTGCAAATGAGTTAAGTTGATGAGAACCTAGTGATTCAGCAGCTGACATGTGTATCTGTGAACAGAGTATAGTTGCGAGGAATTTGGAGAGGTCATATGCGTTCTCAGAAGGTTTTTCAAAATGAACAAGTTTGAGGAATTTGACCAGATGAGTCTTGAAGATTTTCACTAAGCGTTCTTTGTCTTAGGTTCCAGAGTTGTATAGATCGAAGATCCACACAATTGAGGAATCTTGAAGAAAAATGATGCTTAGAGAAACGAATCAAGAACAGATGACTTGTGAGGTGTTCAGTGTGTGAAGATATGAAGAAAAACACTTTTGAAGATTTTGTCGATAATCATTCGAATCAACGAGGGCAGTAAAAGTAACTTTTAATTACCCTGGACGAAGAACACGATGAACTGGAGTGAGGAGATGTGAAGTTCGTCTGTGCAGATCTTCCACGCCCTAACTTGGCGGAGGAAGACGGCTATGGCAGCGGCAGAGTGAAGATGTCCACGGTCGGCGCGAGTACGTCGGCGACGAGGTCGAGGCAGTGAAGCTCTTCCTCACCGGCGGCGATGAAGTAGCGACGGCGCAAGGGTTTGAGAAGCTCGAGCTGGAGAGAGAGGTCGAGCGGAGTAAAAGAAGTGAAGGAGGGAAGGAGGGGTATTTATAGCCATGGTGAAAAACTGCTCGCCCGAAGAAATTGGACGAACGTGCCCCTGACCCTTCTCATTCGCATGACATGTGTCACCCACGTAGTGAGAGGTGGAGATCGTGTTAGATCGTGGGTGAGTGGATAAGTGTATCATGGGATGCGGAACGGTTTGAGCGGCAAAACCAAACATTTCGATAAGATAGGTTTTAAAGTTCCGTTCGCAATTTCTTTAGCTGACAAGGACACAGTGAAGATTTTGAACGAGTTTCAAATAGAACGCACATGAAGAATTTGTGAACAGATTGGGTTGAGTATAGCATAGAGGGGAAGGGTCCGATCACATTCACTTAGCAGAAAACCAACTTGAAAAAATAGCAATAAGTGAATGCTGTAGAGGACATAAACTCATATATATATATATATATATATATATATATATATATATATATATATATATATATATAGCCAATGAAGAAAAACGACGGAACCAGTGAAGACTATGCAAAGTCGAAGAATATGAATAATTTGAGGAATTTCAACTTTTGGTGGTGGCGTGACCCACCATATAAGAATGATGATTTCAGACATCGCGTACAATTATCGTAGGGTTCTGAGAATCAAATTCTTTGTTAATTTCTTCACACTAAGAGTGTTATTCTTCATTGATTGAACAAAAATGTTTCTTCATGTGTTGCACATCTAAGTCATCAATTTTGCATAAGTGTTAGGATGAGTGTCCTTTTCAAAGAACATTCGAAGATTCTAGGATATTTAGCTCACACCGCAACTTGCTAAATCTCTTCTCATCCAAGGGCTTTGTGAAGATATCGGCTAGTTGTTCTTCAGTCTTCACATGCTCAATAGAAATGTCGCCCTTCAACACATGATCACGAAGAAAATGATGATGAATCTGAATGTGCTTTGTCTTCGAGTGCTGAACTGGGTTGTGAGCAATCTTGATGGCACTCTCATTGTCACAGAAGAGAGGCACATTATTCATGTTGACGCCGTAGTCCTTGAGAGTTTGCTTCATCCATAGCAATTGGGCACAGCAAGAACCAGCGGCAATGTACTCAACTTCAGCAGTAGATAGTGATACGCAGTTCTGTTTCTTCGAGGACCAACAGACCAAAGATCGTCCGAGGAAATGACATGTACCAGATGTTGACTTGCGATCCACACGATCACCAGCATAGTCAGAGTCAGAATATCCAACAAGATCAAAAGCCGAGCCCTTGGGGTACCATAATCCAAGTGTTGGTGTGTGAGCTAGATATCGAAGAATATGCTTCACAGCCTTATGGTGTGATTCCTTCGGTGCAGCTTGAAATCGGGCACACATGCAAACACTAAGCATTATATCTGGCCTAGATGCACATAAGTATAATAAGGAACCTATCATGGAGCGGTATACCTTATGATCGAAGTCAATACCATTTTCATCAGTGCACAGATGGCCATTTGTGGGCATAGGAATTTTGACGCCTTTGCAATCTTGCATGCCGAATTTCCTCAGTACATCCTTGAGGTATTTCTCCTGAGATATGAATATGCCATTGTGTTGTTGACGAATTTGAAGACCTAAGAAGAATTTCAACTCTCCCATCCTAGACATTTGATATTCTTCACTCATCATATAGGCAAATTCATCACTATAACGTTGGTCAGTACAGCCAAAGATAATATCATCAACATATACTTGGCACACAAACAATTCACCATCATAAGATTTAGTGAAAAGAGTAGGGTCGAGTGAACCGGGTTTGAAGCCTTTCTTCATGAAGAGTTCCTTCAAGGTATCATACCAAGCCCGTGGGGCCTGCTTGAGGCCATAGAGGGCCTTGTTGAGTCTGAAGACTTTGTCAGGATTCTTTGGATCTTCAAAACCTGGGGGTTGAGCAACATATACTTCTTCCTCAAGCTTACCATTGAGGAATGCACTTTTCACATCCATTTGATATAAAGTGATATCATGATGGTTAGCATAAGCAAGTAATATGCGAATAGCCTCAAGTCTAGCAACAGGTGCAAAAGTTTCATCGAAATCAATTCCTTCAACCTGTGTGTAGCCTTGAGCTACAAGCCGTGCCTTATTCCTCACCACAAGGCCATTTTCATCTTGCTTGTTGCGGTAGATCCACTTTGTGCCGATGATATTGTGCTTGCGAGGATCTGGACGTTTGACCAGTTCCCAGACATTGTTGAGCTCGAACTGATGTAATTCTTCTTGCATGGCCTGAATCCACTCAGGCTCCAGAAATGCTTCATCTACCTTAGTGGGCTCTGTAATAGAGACAAAAGCATACTGCCCACAAAAGTTAGACAAATGTGAAGCTTTTGAGCGTGTGAGAGGACCTGGCGCTTTGATGTCATTGATGATCTTTTCAACTTGCACTTCTTTTGCAATGCGAGGATGAGCTGGTTGTCGTTGAAGAATTTGATCAGCGTTTTCTTCAGCACCATTTTCTTCAGCATTTTCTTCAGGTGCATTAGCTCGACGTTCTTCATGTTCTGGAATGAATTCTTCAGCAGATTCTTCAGTAGGAATGACATCCTCAGTAGCCTTGAACTTGATAGTTTCCTCAGGTGCTGGTTCATCTATCACAGTAGGTAGGTGCTCTCTTTGCGAGCCATTAGTTTCATCGAACCGCACATCTACAGTTTCAACAACTTTGTGAAGAACGTTGTTGAAGACTCTGTAGGTGTGCGAGTCCTTTCCGTAACCAAGCATAAAACCTTCATGTGCTTTCGGTGCAAATTTTGAGTTGTGATGAGGATCTCTAATCCAACATTTAGCACCGAAGACTTTGAAATAACTTACATTGGGTTTCTTATCAGTGAGGAGTTCATAGGCAGTCTTTTTGAAGAATTTGTGAAGATATACTCTGTTGATGATGTGGCACGCAGTATCAATTGCCTCAGTCCAGAAACGACGAGGCGTTTTGTATTCATCAAGCATAGTGCGAGCCATCTCAGCAAGAGTCCTGTTCTTGCGCTCCACGACGCCATTCTGCTGAGGAGTGTAAGGAGCAGATAACTCATGAGTAATACCAAGTTCATCAAGATAGTCATCGAGACCAGAATTCTTGAACTCAGTGCCATTGTCACTTCTGATGTGCTTGATCTTCACACCAAAGTTGGTTGAAGCCCTCGAGGAAAATCGTTTGAAGACTTCCTGCACTTCATGTTTGTAAGTAACAAGGTGTACCCATGTGTAGCGAGAATAATCATCAACAATAACAAAGCCATATTGAGATGCTTCATTTGAAATAGCAGAATAATGATTAGGACCAAAGAGATCCATGTGAAGCAATTCAAATGGGCGAGTGGTGGTCATGATAGTCTTCGCTGGATGCTTGGCCTTGGTCATCTTCCCAGCTTCACAGGCTCCGCATAGGTGATCCTTGAGGAATTTGACATTCTCGATGCCAATGACATGCTTCTTCTTCGCAAGCGTGTGCAAATTCCTCATGCCTGCATGACCAAGTCGTCGATGCCAGAGCCAGCCTTCTGAAGCTTTTGCAAGTAAGCACACGGCTGGTTGTGGTCCTGTAGAGAAATCAACAATATACAGGTCTCCTCTCCTAAAGCCTTCGAAGACTTTGGAATTGTCAGCTTCCATAACCACAACACAACGGTACTTGCCAAAGACAACAACCATATCAAGATCACAAAGCATTGAGACAGACATAAGGTTGTATCCTAAGGACTCAACAAGCATGACTTTGTCCATGTGTCGATCCTTTGTAATCGCAACCTTACCTAGACCCAATACCTGACTTTTGCCTTTGTCAGCAAAGATGATATGCTTCAGATGCGACGGAGATAATGGAGCATCCATCAATAGATTCTTGTCACCAGTCATGTGGTTTGTACATCCACTATCGAGGACCCACTCAGTGGCTTTGGGTTGATCATCCTGCAGATGAATTAGTGCAGCTTACAAACTCATATACTTCATCAGTGAAGAATATGACATCAATTCATCAGATCAATTTCATCAAGTAAAAGAACTGATAAAGCAATATGAGGACGTGAGAAATGAAAGTTCATTTCTTCATGATTAGCCTGCGTCCTATCAGGCATGCTCAGGTCTCCAGCAAATTCTTCAGACGATTACGTGCGTCTGGAGACCTGACCCTGCAGAAGAGATTAGTTCTTTTTCTTCACCACCCACATCTGAAGGGGTGGCAAAGAGTTCATCATTCTGCGAGCTCCATACGAGAAGGATGGCATAGAAGCCAGTCCATTTCGTTTCACATAAGAGGGGTTAGAGTAAGCATAAGAGTATGCAGAGAAATTCTTCGAGGACTTATGGACATAATGATTTGAAGAATAATGCACATATCCATAATCCTTAGATCTTCCCTGCGAAACAGACGGGTTAGCACGATGATGTTCATATGAGGACTTTGATCCATATGAGGAATTTGGTCCATATGAAGAATTTGATCTGGGGTTCCTATTCTTCACAGGTGGCGTCATGATGACATTCACCTGAAGATTTTCAAGACATCTTTTGGGAACCCAGATTTTCTTCATAGGGGAGCCGTTCCTGCAGTTAGTGCCAACATATCTAGCAAATACTTCACCATTCTGATTTTTGAATAGCTTATAGTTGGAGTCAATTGACTCATCATCAGAATGAGGAGATTCACATGCAAATCCAGATAAGTTAGATGGATCAACTGGAGGTCCCTTTGCAGCAACCCATGTAGTTTTGGGGTACTGCTCAGGCTTCCAATATGTACCATCAGCATTGAGTTTCCTCTCAAAGGCGATACCCTCTTTCCTAGGGTTCCTGTTGAGGATCTGCTTTTTAAGCACATCACAAAGAGCCTGATGCCCTTTGAGGCTTTTGTACATGCCTGTCGTGTACAATTCCTTCAGCCCTGCATCGTCAGTGATACTAGCAATGTCCTCAGATGAGGAATTAGTGATAGCAGAGGCATGTGAAGAATTTGAAACATTAGCAGCATTTGAACATTCAGGTGAAGAATTAGCAGATTCACGTTCAATGCACTTCAAGCATGGAGGAACAAATTCTTCCTGAGAAGCGCTGATTTGTTGAGCAAGTAATGAATCGCGCTCCTTCTGAAGATCTTCATAACTCACTCTTAGCTTCTCAAGGTCTTGCTTTCTTTGAAGAAATTCATAAGAAAGCTTCTCATGATCCGATAAGAGAGTGTTATGTTGATCTTGAAGGGTGTCATACTTAGTATGAAGTCTCTGAAGACTTTCAGCCAAAGCTTTTGACTGATCCATTTCCTCACCCAACATATCATCGCTCTTGTTTAGCATATAGTGAGCTTTTTCCAAAGCTCTTTGTTGTTTAGTAGCAAGGGAAGCAAGTTTGACATAGCTGGGTCCAAATTCATCACCAGATTCATCATCACTGGACTCGGATAGGTAGCATTCAGTTACCTCAGCATCTTTTGCCATAAGGCATGATGTAGAAGATGATGATTCTGGTTCGAATATCATCGTTTTGAGAGATTCCTTGAAGTCCTCAAACCAAGGATCATGACAGGTTCGATGACCTTCATAGACCTTAGAGAGACGGTCCCAGATGAGCTTCGCATGATCGAGATGCATGATATTCCTGAACTGATTTTGTGACAGGCTGGAGCAGATGACATCCTTTGCTGTGAGGTTGAGAAGAGTATACTTGCGAATGTCATCAGCATCCGCCATCTTGCACAGATCAGTCAGGCCAATCTCAGTGACGGTCCACAACTCGCTGTTCATCGCCATGAGGCGTTTCTTCATCATGGCCTTCCACTTGTGATACTCTTGACCGTCAAAGATGGGGCATGTCACCTTCATCATACCTGCGGTCGACATAACTAAAACTCCAGGCGGTTAAACCAAAATCACACAGAACAAGGGAGTACCTTGCTCTAATACCAATTGAATGTGCGTTATATCGACTAGAGGGGGGGTGAATAGGCGATTTTTATGAAATTCTTCACTAAGGAATTTGCCGGTGAGGAAATTCCTTAGCGAAGAACTACTAGCAGCGGAATAAGTACTTAAAAGTAAACATAACAGAATACAAGCATAGTCATCATGATGAAATGAAGACAGACACAGAGTACAGGAAGCGTAATCACAGGATAACACGGGATGAAGACAAACAGACTGAAGAAATTGAACTGAGGAAATTGAGAAAGTCTTCAGTCAAAGTCTTCAAACACAGATATGAACAAACACACAACACAGTTATGAGGAAATGAAAGAGTTGAGGAAATAGAACCAGTAAGCTTGGTGAAGACAATGATTTGGTAGACCAGTTCCAACTGCTGTCTCAGTTGTACGTCTGGTTGGAGCGGCTGAGTATTTAAACTCGAGGACACACAGTCCCGGACACCCAGTCAAGGACACTTAGTCCAAGACACCCAGTCCTCACCGTATTCTCCTTGAACTAAGGTCACACAGACCTCGTCCAATCACTCGTGGTAAGTCTTCAGGCGACTTCCAAACCTTCACAAACTTGGTCACTCGGCGATCCACAATTCCTCTTGGATGCTCTAGACCATGACGCCTAACCGTCTGGAAGAAGCACAGTCTTCAAAGGTAACAAGCGTCGGATCCACTCAGGATCAATCTCTTCAGTGATGCTCAATCACTTGGGGTTTGTAGGTGTTTGGGTTTTGGGTTTTTGGTTTTTCCTCACTTGATGATTTTCGCTCAAAGTCCTCGGAGGATGGGTTGCTCTCAAATGACAAGTGTCAGTTTCTCTCGGAGCAGCCAACCAGCTAGTGGTTGTAGGGGGCGGCTATTTATAGCCTAGGGAGCAGCCCGACATGATAAGACATAAATGCCCTTCAATGATATGACCGTTAGGTGGATAGATATTTTGGGACAGCTGGCGCATAGCACAGCAACGGTCGGAATTTTGAGTAGCAAAATCCTCAGGGCTATCATGTTCCTCACTGTGTAGGCAATCCGCACTGGCGAATTCCTAACTCCTCAGTCAGGACAAATTCCTCAGAGACCAGAAGAACTTCGTCTCTGTCACTGAAGAAATTGACCGAACTGTATGAGATTTCCGATAGCTTCACTCGAAGGGATTGGTAGATGTAGGATTTTGAGTTGAGCATCACATGGAAATTTTTCCTTAGTATTTCCTCGACCCCCTTTAACAGTACGGTGTTTCCTATGACTCAAGAAAGAGAAAAACAAAACTATGAAAACGGAAGTATTCAAGCTTCATATTCCTCGCATGAATATCAAGTCTTCACGGGCACACCAATTTCTTCACTTTCAAAGTTTTCATGAAAGTCTTCAGAAATACCAAAATCTTCAGTCGAAGATATTCATTTTTAGGAGTCAACTTTTCCTGTAAATATCAAACTCCTCATAGACTTATAGACCTGTGTACACTCACAAACGCATTAGTCCCTTAACCTATAAGTCTTCAATACACCAAAATCACTAAGGGGCACTAGATGCACTTACACCTTATCAACTTCAATACCTCTTTCAGAAACTTTATGCCCCAAGAAAAACCTTCATTAACCATAAAGTGGCATTTTTCCCAATTCAAGACAAGATTAGTTTCCTCACATCTCTGCAAAACTCGATCAAGGTTGCTCAAGCAATCATCAAAAGAAGATCCATAGACGGAAAAGTCATCCATGAAAACCTCACAAATCTTTTCACAAAAGTCAGAGAATATAGCCATCATGCATCTTTGAAAGGTAGCAGGTGCATTACATAAACCAAAAGGCATACGTCTATAAGCAAAAGTACCAAAAGGGCAAGTAAAAGTAGTCTTTGATTGATCTTTGGCTGACATAGGTATTTGAGAGAAACCAGAATAACCATCTAGAAAGCAAAAATGTGTATGTTTGGATAATCTTTCTAGCATTTGATCGATAAAAGGTAAGGGGTAATGATCCTTTTTAGTAGCCTTATTTAATTTGCTGAAATCAATTACCATCCTATAACCAGTGATAATTCTTTGAGGGAGCAATTCATCTTTAGCATTAGGAACAACAGTAATACATCCCTTTTTAGGTACACTATGGACAAGACTTCCCCACTTACAATTAGCAACGGGATAAATTATACCTGCCTCAAGGAGCTTTAGTATCTCCTTTCTTACCACCTCTTTCATTTTAGGATCCAGACGGCGTTGATGATCACGAACTAGTTTATCATCTTCTTCCAAATTAATTTTATGTTGACATAGAGTGGGACTAATGCCCTTAAGATCATCAAGAGTATACCCAATAGCAGCACGGTGCTTCTTCAGAGTTTTTAATAATCTCTCTTCTTCATGTTCTGAAAGGTTAGCACTAATAATAACAGGGTATATCTTTTTCTCATCAAGATAAGCATATTTAAGAGTATCAGGTGACGATTTAAGCTCAAACACGGGATCACCCTTGGGTGGAGGAGGATCCCCTAGGATTTAAACAGGTAAATTATTTTTTAGAATAGGTTCCTGTTTAAAGAATACTTCATCTAATTCCCTTCTTTCATTCATAAACATATCATTTTCATGGTCTCACAAATATTGTTCTAAAGGATCACTAGGAGGTACGGCAATAGAAGCAAGACCAATAATTTCATCCTTACTAGGTAATTCTTCTTCACGTTGTTGTCTACTAAATTTAGAAAAATTAAATTCATTAGTCATATCATCTAAACCGACAGTAACAACATCCCTTGTGCAATCTATGGTAGCGTTAACAGTATTTAAGAAGGGTCTACCAAATATAATGGGACAAAAACTATCTTGTGGGGAACCAAGAACAAGAAAATCAGTAGGATATTTAGTTTTCCCACACAAGACTTCAACATCTCTAACAATTCCCATTGGTGAAATAGTATCTCTATTAGCAAGTTTAATTGTGACATCAATATCTTCTAACTCAGGAGGTGCGATGCCATGCATAATTTCTTTGTATAAGTCAATAGGTATTGCACTAGCACTAGCACCCATATCACACAAGCCATGATAACAATGATCTCCTATTTTAACAGAAATAACAGGCATGCCTACCACAGGTCTAGGTTTATCTGTATCACGGGGTTTAGCAATTCTAGCAGATTCATTACAGAAATAAATAACATGCCCGTCTATATTATCAGACAAGAGATCTTTAACAATAGCAATATTAGGTTCAACTTTAACTTGCTCAGGAGGTGTATATGTTTTAATATTGCTTTTACGAACCACAGTTGAAGCTTTAGCATGATCCTTTATCTTAACAGGGAAAGGTGGTTTCTCAACATAAGAAGTAGGAACAATAGGATCATTATAAGTAATAGTCTTTTCTTCAACTTTAAAAGGTGCAGCTACTTTTACTTCTATGGGAGGATGATATTTAAACCACTTCTCCTTGGGGAGATCAACATAAGCAGCAAAAGATTCACAGAAAGAAGCTACTATCTCAGAGTCAAGTCCATATTTAGTGCTAAATTTACGAAAAATATCGGTATCCATAAAAGATTTAACACAATCAAAACTAGGTGTCATACCTGACTCCTTACCATTGTTGAGGTCCCAGTCTTCTGAGTTGCGTTTAATTCTTTCCAATAAATCCCATTTGAATTCAATAGTCTTCATCATAAAAGAGCCAACCCAAGAAGTATCAAGCATGGTGCGATTGTTAGCAGAAAGCCGAGCATAAATTTTTTGAATAATCATTTCTCATGAGAGCTCATGATTGGGCATGAATATAACATTGATTTAAGCCTCCCCCAAGCTTGAGCGATGCTTTCTCCTCCGCGAGGCCAAAAATTATATATATAATTACGATCACGATGAACAAGATGCATAGGATAAAACTTTTGATGAAATTCCAATTTCAATCGTTTGTAGTTCCAAGACTCCATATCATCACATAGCCTATACCATGTCGATGCATCTCCCCTCAAAGATAAAGGGAAGACCTTCTTCTTAACAACATCTCTAGGTACACCTGCAAGCTTAAATAATCCACAAACATCATCCACATATATTAGATGCTCATTAGGATGTTTTGTTCGATCTCCTAAAAAAGGATTAGCTAGCAGTTTTTCTACCATACCCAAAGGAATTCCAAAGCAAGCATTTTCATTTTCAGTAGGTTCAGTAGGTTGAGGAGCAACTCTTTGCTCTACTGGTCGGGGTGAAGATACCCCAAACAAGCCCCTCAGAGGATTACTTTCCATAGTAACAAGTGATAGTAAATTTCAGCAAACTATATAAAATTTTCCTTACCAAATTCCACCTACCAAAGGCGCTGCACTCCCTAGCAACGGCGCCAGAAAAGAGTCTTGATGACCCACAAGTATAGGGGATCTATCGTAGTCCTTTCGATAAGTAAGAATGTCGAACCCAACGAGGAGCATAAGGAAATGATAAGTGGTTTCCAGCAAGGTATTCTCTGCAAGTACTGAAATAAGTGGTAACAAATAGTTTTGTGATAAGATAATTTGTAACGAGTAACAAGTAACAAAAGTAAATAAGGTGCAGCAAGGTGGCCCAATCCTTTTTGTAGCAAAGGACAAGCCTGGACAAACTCTTATATGATGTAAAGCACTCCAGGGGACACATGGAAATATTGGCAAGCTAGTTTTCATCACGCTCATATGATTCGCGTTCGGTACTTTGATAATTTGGTATGTGGGTGGACCGGTGCTTGGGTGTTGCCCTTACTTGGACAAGCATCCCACTTGTGATTAACCTCTATTGCAAGTATCCGCAAATACAACAAAAGTATTAAGGTAAACCTAACCATAGCATGAAACATATGTATCCAAATCAGCCCCTTACGAAGCAACGCATAAACTAGGGTTTAAGCTTCTGTCACTCTAGCAACCCATCATCTACTTATTACTTCCCAATGCCTTCCTCTAGGCCCAAACAATGGTGAAGTGTCATGTAGTCGACGTTCACATAACACCACTAGAGGAGAGACAACATACATCTCATCAAAATATCGAACGAATACCAAATTAACATGACTACTAATAGCAAGACTTCTCCCATGTCCTCAGGAACAAAAGTAACTACTCACAAAGCATAAACATGTTCATAATCAGAGGGGTATTAATGTGCATATAGGATCTGAACATATGATCTTCCACCAATTAAACCAACTAGCATCAACTAAAAGGAGTAATTAACACTACTACCAACCTACTAGCACCAATCCCGGACTTGAAGACAAGAATTGGATACAAGAGATGAACTAGGGTTTTGAGATGAGATGGTGCTGTTGAAGATGTTGATGGAGATTGCCCTCTTTCGATGAGAGGAGCGTTGGTGATGACGATGGCGATGATTTCCCCCTCCGGGAGGGAAGTTTCCCCGGCAAAACAGCCCCGCCAGAACCCTAGAAAAAAAAAATTGGTTCCGCCAAGGTTCCGCCTCGTGGCGGCGGAGTTTCGTCCGAGAAGATGGCTTATGATTTTTTTCCCATCGAAAGAGTCCATATAGCAGAAGATGGTCACCGGAGGGCCACCGGGAGGCCCATGAGGTAGGGGGGTGCGCCTAGGGGGGTAGGGCGCGCCCCCACCCTCGTGAGCATGGTGTGGCCCCCCTGGTGAAGTTCTTGTGCTCAATGTTTTTTATATATTTGGAAAACATCATCCGTGAAGTTTCAGGACTTTTGGAGCTGTGCAAAATAGGTCTCTAATATTTGCTCCTTTTCCAGCCAGAATCCCAGCCATCGACATTCTCCCTCTTTATGTAAACCTTGTAAAATAAGAGAGAATAGGCATAAGTATTGTGACATCATGTGTAATAACAGCCCATAATGCAATAAATATTGATATAAAAGCATGATGAAAAATGGATGTATCACTTGTGGTGGAAACCATGGGTTGAACTTCGGGGCGACGGGCTCCATCGCGTAGACGTCCCTTAGTGCACGCTTCCGCTCCCTCTTGGGAATGTGGGTTGTGTATATCATGTTCACTGTCTTCACTTGTGGGGGAAACCCCTTCTGTCCTCCTGGGTTCGGCGGCCGGGGCTCGTCCTCGTCATCGCTATGCAGCCCCTTGTCCTTGTTTTAGGCATTTAACTTGCCGGCTTGCTTGAACACCCAACATTCTCTGTTGGTGTGATTGGTTGACTTGTCAGGGGTGCCGTGGATTTGACACGAGCGATCCAGTATGCGGTCCATACTGGACGGAGCCAGAGTATTTCTTTTAAATGGCTTTTTCCGCTGACCGGATTTAGAGCCTCTGAATCCGGCATTGACTACCGTATCTTCGGTGTTATCGCCGTTATTGTGGAGATTTGGTCTATTACGACGTTGCCTACCGTTAACGTCTTTGGTATCCGAGGTATCCAGATTCCTTGATGTGTTGTTGCTGCGAGCCAGCCAGCTGTCCTCGCCCGTGCGAAAGCGGGTCATGAGTGTTGGGAGGGCTGCCATAGATTTTGGCTTCTCCTGGCCGAGGTGGCAGGCGAGCCACTCATCACGGATGTTATGCTTGAATGCCGCTAGGGCTTTTGCATCCGGACAGTCTACAATTTGATTTTTCTTAGCCAGGAACCATGTCCAGAATTGTCTGGCCGATTCCCCTGGCTGCTGGGTTATGTGGCTCAAGTCATCAGCATCCGGTGGCCGCACATAAGTGCCCTGGAAGTTGTCAAGAAATGCATCTTCCAAATCCTCCCAACTGCCAACGGAATCTGTTGGCAAGCTATACAACCAATGCCGAGATGGTCCTTTGAGTTTTAGTGGGAGGTACTTGATGGCATGTAGATCGTCACCGCGAGCCATGTGGATGTGAAGGAGGAAATCCTCAATCCATACAGTGGGATCTGTTGTGCCGTCGCATGATTCGATATTTACAGGTTTGAAACCCTCCGGGAATTCATGATTCATAACTTCATCAGTGAAGCATAGGGGGTGTGTGGCGCCTCTGTGCCGGGCTATATCCCAACGTAGTTCATATGAGTCTTGTCTGCTGTATTCGGCCCAGCCGGATTTACTCTTGGTGTATCCAATGCGACGATCATCGTCCCGTGTGGGCACACATGCTCATGTCCCATATATTGACCTTGCGATTTTTGCGTTACTGTCCAAGATGTCTCGCAGGTCCTCTGTGTTGCCCCAGGCCTTAGTATTTTTGACTGACTGGCGACGGGGTGCAGTCTGAACTTTAGGCTGAAACGCTTGTCTGGCTCGGCCGCGTAGTGGCCGGTCAGTCGGGTCGTACACTGGTGAATGAGGTTTCAATGCTTCCTCCTCGAGGTGAGGTAGCAACCTGCGTTTTGGGTAACTCTTGGACGGGCGCTCGAGTTCATGCTCCTTGGCCACAAGGACTTCGGTCCATCTGTCCGCTAGGGAGTCTTGATCAGCTTGAAGCTGTTGCTGTTTCTTCTTTAGGCTACTTGCCGTGGCCATAAGCCGGCGCTTGAAGCGCTCTTGCTCGACGGGGTCCTCAGGCATGATAAACTCGTCGTCGCCGAGGCTCGCCTCGTCTTCGGAGAGAGGCATGTAATTGTCCTCCTCCGGTTCTCCATCTGCTGCCTGCTCTGGGGGGCTAGCTTGTTTGTCCTCTAGCTCTGCACCGTGCTGGAGGGGATTGTTGTTGTCTTCGGCGCTATCCAGAGTGTTATTATCTCCTGTGCCAGTATCACTGCTCTTGCTGTGGCAGGACTTAGAGCGGTGCCGCTGACGTTGGCGCTTGGGTTGCTTCTTGGAGGGGTCATCCTCCGCTTTCTCGTCTCCATTGGCTTCTTTGGGAGTGTCCACCATGTATATATCATATGATGAGGTGGCGGTCCAGTGCCCTGAGGTCGGTGGATCCTGTTCGTCTCCAGCCTCGTCGTCCATACCGTCGAAGTCTTCGGAGCCAAAGTCGAGCATGTCGGTTAAGTCGTCGACAGTGGCTACTAAGTTAGTGGTGGGTGGGCAGCAAATTTCTTCATCGTCCGCATCCCATTCTAGCCAGACATAGTTCGGCCAAGGTTCTCCTGACAGGGAGAGAGACCTTAATGAATTTAGCACATCCCTGAAGGGTGAGTACTGAAAGATGTCCGTGGAGGTGAACTCCATGATCGGCGCCCAGTCGTACTCGACGGGCACGGATATGAGCGGCTCGGAGTCTGTGGCCGGAGATGAATCCAGTGGTTTGGCGATACGACTCTCGTAAGGGGTGAAGTCGGTATCCGACTCTATCACCACTAAGAGTGCGGCCTCCATGGCGGGGTCCATCCCTCCGCTCTCGGATGGCGCGACTTGCTCCGGATTGATGGACGGAGTAGCTGCGGATGCGATCTCCCGAACACTGTCCGACGGTAGAGTTACGTCTTGCTCGTCGTGACTGCGCACGCGTCCGGCATGGGCTCGAATCCGTCGAAGATCAAGTCTCCGCGGATATCGGCCGTGTAGTACAAGTTTCCAAATCTGACCAGATGGCCAGGGGCGTAGCTCTCAATCTGCTCCAGATGGCCAAGCGAATTGGCCCGCAGTGCAAAGCCGCCGAATATGAAGATCTGTCCGGGGAGGAAAGCCTCACCCTGGACCGCATCGCTAGCGATGATCGAAGGAGCCATCAAGCCTTATGGGGACGACACAGTGGAGATCTCAATGAAAGCACCAATGTCGGTGTAAAACCCGGTGGATCTCGGGTAGGGGGTCCCGAACTATGCGTCTAAGGCGGATGGTAACAGGAGGCAGGGGACACGATGTTTACCTAGGTTCGGTCCCTCTTGATGGAGGTAAAACCCTACGTCCTGCTTGATTATTCTTGATGATATGAGTATTGCAAGAGTTGATCTACCACGAGATCAGAGAGGCTAAACCCTAGAAGCTAGCCTATGGTATGATTGTCTGTTGTCCTATGGACTAAAACCCTCGGGTTTATATAGACACCGGAGGGGGCTTGGGTTACACAAGGTCGGTTACAAAGGAGGGGATATACATATCCATATTGCCTAGCTTGCCTTCTATGCCAAGTAAAGTCCCATCCGAACACGAGACGAAGTCTTCAATCTTGTATCTTCATAGTCCAACAGTCCGGCCAAAGGATATAGTCCGGCTGTCCAGAGACCCCCTAATCCAGGACTCCCTCAAGCTCAATAATTTTTGACAGTAGTTTCAAAGTGCAAAGATTATGAGGGACGTAATAACAGAATTCAACAATGACAATTTGCCTCCATAAGAGATCATTGACAGGGTTGAGGAGAGTCTTCTCGCTATGCCGCAAACCAGAGGCATTAGATCTTGCACCGACGGTTTCGAGGTGCCCATGGGTAGACCAAGGTATGTGAAAGGTAACTTTCCAACCACACAACCAAAGATTTTTGCAATATGTTGTGCAGTGGTCGCATCACAATTCAAGGGTACGAGTGTGGACTTATGAAAGTTGATCTTGAGCCCAATGGAAGTTGCATAGTCGGTGAGGATTTTCTTGACAAGTATAGCTTGGTCAGCGCAGGCCGGCAGGAGCATGATTGTATCGTCGGCATATTGTATCACCGGATAGTCCGTTTGGTTTGGTCGATGAAAAGGCAACTTGAGTTCATTTCTTCTATAAGAGTCATTGATGGCCGCTTGTAGTAGGTCAGCGGCAAGGACAAAAATGAGGGGAGACAATGGATCACCTTGTCGAACACCACATTTGCAGTGAAACTGTCTACCTGGCACGCCGTTTAGGAGAACTGAGGATTTGCCAGAGGAGAAAATGTCCTTAATCCACCCCAACCACTTGTCATTGAATCCCATGTGCTTCATGATTTCTAGCATTGCCTCATGTTCAATAGTATCGAGGCCTTCGCGAAGTCCAACTTGAGTAAAACAATTGGTTGCTTAGAAGTTTAGCATTGATCTATATATTCAAACGCCCACGCAAGGCAGTCCTGAATGGACCTATTTTTCAGAAAGCCATATTGGTTGCGATGTATGATCTTCAAAATTAGTTTTTGCAACCGATTAGCTAGAAGTTTTTTGATGACTTTGAGGCAGCAATTAAGAAGAGTGATCGGTCGGAAGTCATTGACTCCTTGTGGTGCGGCAACCTTGGGGATGAGAGTAATAAACCCATCAGTAATGCTTTCTAAGTTGAGTCCTCCCTCAAAGAATTGGTCACATAAAGCATAAAAATCTTCTTTTATTATGTGCCAACAAGACTTGAGGAATGCGCCATTAAATCCATCCGGTCCCGGCGCTCTGTCGGACGGCATCTCTTTGATTACTTGATCAATCTCGTGTCTAGTAAATGGAACAATTAAAGCATCAAGCCCATCAATCTTCCTAATGATTGTTTCAAGATTAAATTTCATCTCATGCTTGGAGGAGGTTCCTAATCTTTCTTTGAAGGAGTGAAAGACAACAGACTCTTTGCTCGCATGATCTTCTGCAACAGTGCAATCTTGGAGAGTGAGAGAGGCTATGTTATTCCTCCTGTATCGTTCTGATGCCATGGCCTGAA
Organism: Triticum aestivum; assembly: GCF_018294505.1. Lineage (NCBI taxonomy): Eukaryota > Viridiplantae > Streptophyta > Magnoliopsida > Poales > Poaceae > Triticum > Triticum aestivum. Next base: position 461,323,095 of record NC_057800.1, read on the forward strand.
AAAATTTGAGTTCTCATCACCAAAGCGAACCCATCTAATGGTGCATCGTTTTTTCCAGTATTGTCGCTGGTACGATAGTAGCCTCAAAATGTGGGCTTTTAGGATATTCCTAAAATTTGTCTCAGGAGTGGTCAACTGCCTTCTGTTTTCAATCGTGTCAAGCTCAGTCAAGGCCTTGTTGGAGTTGGCGATGGAAATGGATAGACGGGATATATTTTTACTCCAAAGTTTCAGACAATGTCGTAAGTGTTTGAACTTTCTGCAAAGAATGGTTGCAATATTTGTCACACGGATAGGTTTATCCCAAGCAGTTTGAACAGTCTCCATAAAACCCGGGTGTTCAATCCAGAATGGCTCGAATCTGAAAAGTTTACTCTGTGGAATTTTTGTTTCGATAGTGATAACACAAGGGATGTGACCAGACACCGGTTTACCTAAGGGTTTAACAATGGTTTTAGGATAAGAGTGTGTCCAATTGCAAGAGGTAAAAAACCAATCAAGCTGCTCCAAAAGGGGGTCTTGCTGCATGTTACTCCATGTAAATGTATGGCCTTTGATTGGCAGTTCAACAAGGCTTTGTGGTCGTATGAAATCATTAAACATGATCATATCATTAATATTCCCTCCTGGTTTATTACGGTTTTCTGGACAGTGCATATAATTGAAATCCCCCATGAGAAGCCAGTCTTCAGAGGCCGGAATGTTTAAGGAAAAGAGCCAATTTGTGTAACTAATACATGGGTCGCCTTGGCACGGGCCATAGATATTCACCAAAGTCCAAGATTGAGAGGATTGTGTGGATTGGAATTTTATGACCAGTGCAAACTCTTCCGAAGCAATCACCGTACCAGAAAAAACAGAGCTATTCCAAATGGTGACAATGCCACCCGAAGCCCCACGCGAGGGAATATAAGCAAACTGGTCAAAACGACGAGGGCAACAGGACTTGATGAACGCATGGTCAATAACAGACTTTTTAGTTTCTTGCAAACATAATACCGAACAACCACTAGCAGCGATAGCATTGGACAGAGCTAAATGTTTGTCGCCAGAATTTAACCCACGGATGTTCCAACATAAGATATTCCAATTAACCAAAAGACCCATGAAGGAAAACACTTAGAGATTCAGGAAGAAGAGGATGGCCCCGCGACCGAAGGGGCCAGGAGAGCCTCATCAGTGAGTTCCTCGGCCGGAATGGCGCACTGGAGCACGCCCACCCATTGGATTACCTGGATGGGTGTTGGAGGAGGCACCACATCATCTTAAATTTCTGTAATGACAACTGAAGAAGGAGCAGCCGGAATACGTCGTGGTTTAACTTTGGAAGCTTTCTTCTTAGTGTCAGTGACAACATGGACCTGAAAACCATCTACTTATTAGAGCGAGCACTGCGCCGGAGACTAACTGCAGGTGCGGGAACCGGAACCTTACCCCGGTAACTAGCATTTGAACCACTGTCACTAAAATCAGGCAGAGAGATACCAGCAGAATCAACTGTCAACATATTGGGGCTGCTAAGTGGCAATGCAGGCAAGGAATCCAGATTAGCAGAAGCATCAATTGCCCAACTTCGCACAATGGTGATAGATTCAGCATTGTCACTAGTGATCTGCTGCCCTGCAGTAACAACAAAGGACCCATTGTGGCTGGAAACCTCAACATGGACATGCAAATTATGTTTGAATCCATACCCCGAGCTCCAAGGTCCATAGCTGGCTAGAATAGGCCTAACAGCCTGCATAAGAAAGTTGTTGATTTGCCTCGCTGGCCTTGAGTTGTGAAAAAGCAAAGATGCAACAACATTGCCCTGATCAGACATTGACAGATGCAATCCCAAGTTATTCAGAGAGAGATCCATGCTGAGAGCTGGTTCACACTACAAAAAAAGACACATCCGTGACATTTTGGACCGAACGAATTTTTTTCTGTCATACCTACGACACTTCTATGACGATAATTGTGACAAAACCCAGTATCATCATAGATGTGGTGGGGTCCTGCTTCTATGACAAAAAATCATGACAGAAACTGGGCTTTTCATCCTGGGCGGGCCGGAGATGCAGTTGCATGACATTCTTTGGGCCGTCCATGACGGAAAAAACCATGGTAGAAGCGAGGGCGAGGAAAATATCGGGGTGTTCCCGGTTACAGTGGGTGGTCGGGGACGAGCGATGCACGTTTCTCTCATACACGCATGCGCGTGGGTGCGAGGCGTTGGGCTCTAACTGAACCCGAGCAATTGCACTGCAGGCTACGCATTACTGAACCCGAGCGATCGATCGATGCCTGTTAACTGAACCCGATCGAGCGATTCCTTCGCTACTGCAGCTAACTGAAGCCGATCGATGTTGGCTCTGGATGAACAGTGAGCGTTGCGGGGGGGGGGGGGTGGATGAACAGTTCTCGGTGGGGGTGGATGAACAGGACCCCGTGGTGTTGCCTCTGGATGAACAGGACCCCGATCGATCGAGCCGGTTGGGACTGGATGAACAGGACCCCGTGGAGGGAAGGATGAACAGGAGCACCCCGTGGAGGGCAGGATGAACAGTAGATGGTGGAGGGCTGGATGAACAGTAGCCCGTGGAGGGGTGGTTGAACAGGTGCCCGTGGAGAGGGCTGGTTGAACAGTGGCTGGTGGAGTAGCGCGCGGTGGAAGCTGGATGAACAGGAGCCCGTGGATGAACAGTCGCAGGTGGAGGCTGGAGGAGGTCGACGGTGGATGAACAGTAGCCCGTGGAGGCTGGAGGGGGTCGACGGTGGAGCTGAACAGTATCCCGTGGAGGCTGGAGGGGGTCGACGGTGGAGATGAACAGTATCCCGTGGAGTCCCGTTTTGCGGTACGCCACACCCCTCCTGATGAACAGGACCCCCGTTTCGACCGTAGTGCTCCAACACAAGTCTATTTCCTCCGTTTAGCGGTACGCCACACCCCTCCCGATCAACATGACACCCGTTTCAACCGTAGGAGGTCTGTTTCCTCCGTTTTGCGGTACGCCAGACCCCTCCCGATGAATAGGATCCCGTTTCGAACATGGCCAGTCGAACACAAGATCGTTTCCTCCGTTCTGCAGTACGCTAGGCCTCGTTTCCATCGGCTGTTCCATCCAAGCCCCCCCGATGAACATGACGACGCATTCCTTTCCAACCCAGCCGGTTGGCTCCCCATGAACATGACGACGACGCTGTTTCTCCGTTCCTACCCAGCCATGTACACGATCCCTGGCCGTACGTATGCGCGAGTAGGCGTTCGAGACCCTGGCCATATTTTCTTTCTTGCACACTGGCCGCTGTACTGAAAGTGCGTTATATCGACTAGAGGGGGGTGAATAGGCGATTTTTATGAAATTCTTCACTGAGGAATTTGCCAGTGAGGAAATTCCTTAGCGAAGAACTACTAGCAGCGGAATAAGTACTCAAAAGTAAACATAACATAATACAAGCATAGTCATCATGATGAAATGAAGACAGGCACAGAGTACATGAAGCGTAAGCACAGGATACCACAGGATGAAGACAAACAGACTGAAGAAATTGAACTGAGGAAATTGAGAAAGTCTTCAGTCAAAGTCTTCAAACATAGATATGAACCAACACACAACACAGTTATGAGGAAATGAAAGAGTTGAGGGAATAGAACCAGTAAGCTTGGTGAAGACAATGATTTGGTAGACCAGTTCCAACTGCTATCTCAGTTGTACGTCTGGTTAGAGCGGCTGAGTATTTAAACTCGAGGACACACAGTCCCGGACACCCAGTCATGAGCTCGCAGCTCAGGACACCAAGTCCTCACCGTATTCTCCTTGAGCTAAGGTCACACAGACCTCGCCCAATCACTCGTGGTAAGTATTCAGGCGACTTCCAAACCTTCACAAACTTGGTCACTTGGCGATCCACAATTCCTCTTGGATGCTCTAGACCATGACGCCTAACCGTTTGGAAGAAGCACAATCTTCAAAGGTAACAAGCGTCGGATCCATGCAGGATCAATCTCTTCAGTGATGCGCAATCACTTGGGGTTTGTAGGTGTTTGGGTTTTGGTTTTTCCTCACTCGATGATTTTCGCTCAAAGTCCTCGGAGGATGGGTTGCTCTCAAATGACAAGTGTCAGTTTCTCTCGGAGCAGCCAACCAGCGAGTGGTTGTAGGGGGCGGCTATTTATAGCTAGGGAGCAGCCCGACATGATAAGACACAAATGCCCTTCAATGATATGACCGTTAGGTGGATAGATATTTTGGGACAGTTGGCGCATAGTACAGCAACGGTCGGAATTTTGAGTAGCAAAATCCTCAGGGCTATCATGTTCCTCACTATGTAGGCAATCGGCACTGGCGAATTCCTAACTCCTCAGTCAGAACAAATTCCTCAGAGACCAGAAGAACTTTGTCTCTGCCACTGAAGAATATGACTGGACTGTATGAGATTTCCAATGGCTTCACTCGAAGGGATTGGTAGGTGTAGGATTTTGAGTTGAGCATCACATGGAAAATTTTCCTTAGTATTTCCTCGACCCCCTTTAACAGTACGATGTTTCCTATTGAGGGAGTCCTGGATTAGGGGGTCTCCGGACAGCCAGACTATATCCTTTGGCCGGACTGTTGGACTATGAAGACACAAGATTGAAGACTTCATCTCATGTCCGGATGGGACTCTACTTGGCGTGGAAGGCAAGCTAGGCAATACGGATATGTATATCTCCTCCTTTGTAACCGACCTTGTGTAACCCTAGCCTCTCCGGTGTCTATATAAACCGGAGGGTTTTAGTCCGTAGGACAACATACAATCATACCATAGGCTAGCTTCTAGGGTTTAGCCTCTCTGATCTCGTGATAGATCTACTCTTGTACTACCCATATCATCAATATTAATCAAGCAGGACGTAGGGTTTTACCTCCATCAAGAGGGCCCGAACTTGGGTAAAACATCGTGTCCCCTGCCTCCTGTTACCATCCGTCTTAGATGCACAGTTAGGGACCCCCTACCCGAGATCCGCCGATTTTGACACCGACATTGGTGCTTGCATTGAGAGTTCCTTTGTGTCGTCGCCATTAGGCTTGATGGCTCCTACTATCATCGATGGCGATGCAGTCTAGGGTGAGACTTTTCTCCCTGCACAGATTTTTGTATTCAACGGCTTTGCACTACGGGCCAATTCGCTTGGCCATCTGGAGCAGATTGAAAGTTACGCCCCTGGCCATCAGGTCAGGTTTGGAAGCTTAAACTACATGGCCGATATCCGCGGAGACTTGATCTTCGACGGATTCGAGCCTTTGCCTTGTGCGTCACGCGGTCACGATGAGTACGATCTAGCTCTACCATCAGACAGTGTTCAGGAGATCACACCGACAGCCGCTCCAACCCTCAATTCGGAGCCAGTCGCGCCGCCCATGGACGGGTGGATGGACCCCGCCACGGAGGCGTAACCCTCAGCGGCGATCGAGCCGAACATCGACCTTACCCTTCACAAGATCCATGTTGTTAAACTACTGGATACTTCTCCGGCCACGGACTCCGAACCGCCTGTGCCCATTCCTATCGAATCCGGTTGGGCGTCGATCATGGAGTTTACCTCCGCAGATATCTTTCAGCACTCGCCCTTCGGCGACATACTGAATTCACTAAAGTCTCTCTCCTTGTCAGGAGAGTCCTGGCCGAACTATGCCCGGCAGAATTGGGATACGGATGACGAAGAAATTCGCCGCCCACCCACCACCCACTTAGTAGCCACTATCGATGACTCAACCGACATGCTCGACTTCGACTTCGACGACATCGACGGTATGGACGATGATGTGGGAGACGAAGAGGAACCACTGCCCACAGGGCACTGGACGCCCACTTCACCACATGACGTATACATGGTGGACACACCAAAAGAAAATGGCGACGAGGAATGGAAGGACACAACGAAGGATTGCCCCCTCGAGAAGCAGTCAAAGTGGCGGCGTAAGCGCCGCCCTAAATCCCGCCTCGGTAGAAACAACGATCATGCAGACCCAGCGTTAGAGCAGGGTGAACCATTACCGGACAACGGCAACACGGAGAACCAAACCGAACAACCCGACTCGGTCAAAGATAATAGTCCAGATGACATTACACCGGACAGACACCCGGAGCAACAGAACGCCCATCAAAGGCTCGTTGCCACCGTGAGGAGTCTAAAAAAGCAGAAGCAAAGGCTCAAGGCTGCGCAAGACACACTCCAAATCAGATGGAGCAAAGAACTCAACACAACAGTGAAGTACGGCGGTAATTGCCCCACCAAGAGCTACCCGAAGCAGAAGTTGCTACCTGAATTCGATGAGGAGGCCTTAGATCCCCCACAACCAAAAATTAAAACAACCATCTGGCCAGATAGACGACCTCACGACCAACATAGAGTGGCAAGCAATGACACACATAAGCCAATACGCGATCCACGCAAGGGCTCGCATCAAAATGATGGCGAACCCAGATCCATCTACGGACCATGCAAGCGTGCTTCATGCGATGCAACACAACAAACATCCGATCAACACGGTACACCCAGATACAGAGGTGCCGCACACCCCCTATATTTCACCGATGAGGTGTTGTACCATGAATTTCCAGAGGGATTCAAACCCGTAAACACAGAGGCATACGACAGAACAACAGACCCGGGGGTCTGGATTGAGGACTATATCCTCCATATCCATATGGCTTGAGGAGATGATCTCCACGCCATTAAGTATTTACCCCTTGTCGGTGTCAAACCCGGCGGATCTCTGGTAGGGGGTCCCGAACTGTGCGTCTAGGCCAGATGGTAACAGGAGGCAGGGGACACAATGTTTTACCCAGGTTCGGGCCCTCTTGATGGAGGTAAAACCCTACGTCCTGCTTGATTAATATTGATGATATGGGTAGTACAAGAGTAGATCTACCATGAGATCAGAGAGGCTAAACCCTAGAAGCTAGCCTATGGTATGATTGTATCTTGTCCTACGGACTAAAACCCTCCGGTTTATATTGACACCGGAGAGGGTTAGGGTTACACAAGGTCGGTTACAAAGGAGGAGATATCCATATCCGTATTGCCTAGCTTGCCTTCCACGCCAAGTAGAGTCCTATCCGGACACGAGATGAAGTCTTCAATCTTGTATCTTCATAGTCTAACAGTCCGGCCAAAGGATATAATCCGGCTGTTCGGAGACCCCCTAATCCAGGACTCCCTCACCCCTCAAACTCAAAAGGCCAGCTTGGCACTGGCTTAAAAGCCTCCCCGAAAGCTCCATTGGAAGCTGGGAAGAGCTCGAAGACGCTTTTCGGGCGAATTTTCAAGGGACTTATGTCTGACCTCCGGACGCGGACGATTTGAGTCATATAACTCAACAGCCCGGAGAGTCAGCCCGAAAGCTTTGGAACAGGTTTCTTACTAAAAAGAACCAAATAGTCGACTGTCCGGACGCCGAGGCCTTGGCAGCTTTTAAGCATAGCGTCCGTGACGAATGGCTTGCCAGACACCTCGGCCAAGAAAAGTCGAGAACAATGGCAGCATTAACAAGCCTCATGACCCGCTTTTGCGCGGGTGAGGATAGCTGGCTAGCCAGATGCAGCACCAGCGACCCCAGTACATCCAAAGTTAGAGATGGAAACGGGGAATCACGGCGCAGCAACAATAATAAACGCCGGAATAAAGAAGACAACCCGAAGAGCACAACAGTAAACGCCGGATTCCGAAGCTCTCGGCCAGGTCAGCAAAATCCGCCCTCTAAAGGCGCCAGAGATGAACTGTCCAGCCTAAACAAAATTCTGGACCAAATATGTCAGATCCATAGCACCCCTGGTAAACCCGCTAATCATACCCACAGAGAATGTTGGGTCTTCAAGCAGTCCGGCAAGCTAAACGCCGTACACATGGGGAGGATACACCAAGCGAAGACGAGGATGAGCCTCTCAAGCAAGACACTGGGGAACAAAAGAAATTTCCACCAGAAGTCAAAATAGTAAACATGTTACACGTGATTAAGGGGAGAAACGAAGTGACACTCCCAGAGAAATATGCCCAATGGCCTTATCATAGCGGAGCCCTGCCACTGGTCGTCTCGACCGTTCACTTTCGACCATCGGGATTACTCATCAAGTATCCGGCGTGCAGGATGGGCTGCATTGGTATTAGACCCCATAATTGACGGATACCATTTCACATGAGTCCTGATGGACGGTGGCAGTAGTCTAAACCTGATATACCAGGACACAATCCGCAAAATGGGGATAGACCCAACGAAAATTTGCCACAGCAACACTACCTTTAAAGGAGTAACGCCAGGCCCAGGGGCTAATTGCACGGGCTCCCTACTGCTATAGGTTATATTCGGCTTCCCCGATAACTTCCGTAGCGAACACTTAACCTTCCACATTGCTCTGTTCCAAAGTGGCTATCAAGCACTACTTTGACGCGAAGCTTTCGCTCGCTTTAATGCAATACCGCATTACGCTTCCCTCACAATAAAGATGCTCGGTCCACGTGGCATCATCACGGTGAATGGAAATATTGAGCGATCTTTGCGCGCCGAAGAGAGCGCGACTGCCTTGGCAGCCGCACACTAAAGCCGGCCTCACCAACTAAAAGCAGCTGATAGGTCATCAAGACCACGGACACGGTTAGACAAGTCCGGTGCAGCTATATGTAATTCATACATGATTGATGGCCACACCCCTATTACAAATACAAGGGGCTCAACGCACACAGACAAGTCGCAATTTTTGCTTATCTTAAATTTTACATGATTTCTTTAAAACTACCTTTTTGCACGACAACTTTTCACCTAAGTTCCTCTCTTTTACATATGACCATCGTGCTACACCGTCCAGGATACGGCACAACAGAGACACAGGCGCAGACGTGCAGCAGGGACCCGTTCCAAGGATTCTTTTTAGATTAAGACCCTGCGTAAACCTTTTTTACTGTCTCGTTGATACACATCCCTCAGATTCTCAGTACAATTGAGAAGGATGCTGATGTCTTGGCATGTGGCCACATTAGAATAACGCATGTACCTGGACACACGGGGCTTCTTACAAAGGGCACTATTTAGGCACGGTTTATACCATAAAGACCGAATACCTTAGAGAGTGTTCGGCGTCGCGAGTTTGGCCTTATATGCATCAGCTTTGAATCATGTCTTGGGTCAAATGTTGGGTTTGTCCGGCTCCTGTGTTTTGGTGCCTTACTTCCCGCTTTATCGGCTAAGGCAGCACCAGGAGAACTACTGCGATTGTGCCCTGGTTCATCTGGATGAGCACCTCAGTAGAGAAAGCCGAAAACTGACTGTCATGATATAGCGCGAGACTGGTCAACCACTCGATGACCTATCGGAATGATAGAATTCCTCCGCTTTAACGAAGGGTCGTTTCCCGGCCAGGCATATACGCACCCCGAGTTCGGGAGAGTGCTGGGCCACCAGGGGCTATATAGTAGCCCCACCGTCAAACTCCTATGGCTAAGTGAAAGTGTTAAAGCATCATAGTCCGGTTGCCTTGTTCGCTGCGCTATCACCTCCTTATCAAGACCAAGACGTTGGGTTAAGTGTGAACACGCGTCTTCTGCGAGCACCTCCGCATTATATGTGTGGGGGTTGAAGCCGACGATTGCAATCTTTCAGGTTATATACATATATACATAAACGGCCGCACAAGAGGCACCATATCACTTTCAGGCAAAAGTATAAATACAACCTTAATATATTTCATAAAAACATTGTGTTTACAATGGGAATACATGTCACTCAAACATAATATTCTTCGAGCATTGGGCCTCCATCAAACGAGCACCCTCAAGAACTTCCTCAAAATAGTGCTCGGCAGCTACTCAGCCTATGGCCGAACCCCGCTCCGCAAGGGTGGTAGCATCCATCTCCGCCCAGTATGCTTTGACACGGGCAAAGGCCATCCGCGAGCCTTCTATGCACGCCGACCTCTTCATCGCATTGATGCGTGGCACTGCACCAAGGAACTGCTGCACTAAGCTAAATAGTTGTTCGGCTTCGGCTTCTCCGGCTGCAGGTGATCTATGACGAACCTCATGGCAAGTCCGGACAATCTATTAAGTTCGGCCTATTTGGCTAGCTGATCAGTTAAGGGAAGCGGACGCTCTGGAACGTTAAATTGCAACCAAAACAACTTGTCCACTTCACGATCTGTCTGATCTCGGAAGTATTCGACCGCATCGACAGCACTCGCTGCCAAGTCCATATATGCGTCGGTCGAACTCCACAGCCGATCCAGAGGGGCATACCGCGGATCTCCGAACTTCCTCTGCAGCAGAAAGGGCTTCCCAGCCGCAATATCCCCGGCTTCACGCAACTCCTCCTTCTTCGCCCTCATAGCAGAGCGGGTGTCTTTGGTCGCCACCGTGGCCTTTTCAAGGTCCGCTGCCTTCACTCGGTTCTCTTCTTCAAGGAACTGGCAATGGTCGGTAGTATCTTTTAATTTCACGGCCATCTTTGCCATCTTATCTTTGCTTTCGCAATGCGCAGCCTTCTCGGCTCTTAACTCTTCGGTCACCTTCAAAGCAGCCGCATTATTAATTCTTGCTTGTTCCTTGGCTTGGGCAAGTTCCGCCCGAAGGGTCTCCACGGTGGCAGCTCCGTCTGCAGTCACAACACGTTAAAGATACTGGCATCCTGCTGCTCTTACTATGTGACATTCACTAGAAAACATTACTTACCCTGTGATTCGTCAAGCCGCTTGTTAACAAGCTCGATGTCGGCGTCTGCCGCATCCAGTTGTCGCTTTAGTTCGGCAAAGTCATTAGTCCGGCTAGCCACCGGAGCTTCCACCACCTGCACATAAAGGCAGTGTGGTTATTACCTGGGACTATGATTCTCTGTTCGCCGCCATTCTTGACGACAACCAGAGTCTCAGGGGCTACTATCTACACAGGGCACACCTAAACATGTGTGGTACTATCGAAAAGTATATCATTTTAGGTACCTCAAAGCCCGTCAGTAGACTCATAAAGGCTTCATGTAATCCGCTTTCGGCGGATGAAATTCTTTCCATCACCATACCCATAAATGTACGGTGTTCTTCTAAGACGGCCGCTCGCTCCAATAGCTCCCTCAGTACGTCCGACCACATACCAGATGGTGCCGGACTCTTTTGTTTGCTCTCTTCGAGAGCCGGACGCTGGGGACTTCGGATGACTATGGGATGATCTTCTGGCCTCACCAGATCCGGAGAGGCCCTCCGTGACGACACTTCGAGGTCGCCCACTTCTTGAGCAGGGGGGTCCGGGGGGGGGCATTTCGCTCTCCATCATCTCCGGAAGAAGATCCCCCGAAGACGAGCTCAGCTGAGAAGGGCTAAGATCCGAACTACAAGATATATGCTTTGATTATTTTTCTCAGAGGAAAGGTAGTATATCTTCACAATTAAAGTATTTTTGATCACTTACGGCTCGTTGGAGGGCTGATCCCCGTGCGGACTTTGTGCGGCAAGAGCACCCCCCAAGACAGGACCCTATGTTGGAGACTTCTTCTCCCGTTTGGAAGCCTCGGTTTCCAGATCCTCGGAGGCAGTCCTATTCCTCCCCTGTAGCGAGAGAAGGTCGGAGTCTTCTCCTTGGTTACCCTCCCTTATGGAGGCGCTCATTCCCTCGGTTGGAATAGGCAGCAATGGGAGCCCGCTTTCACCCATATCATTCCCCCCTGTATCTTCCTTCGAGGGCTCCGGGCAAGGTGCGAGCTCGAGCATCTTTTCCAGTACCGGATTTTCCAAACCCTCAGGGAGGGGGGCGGACACCGAATCATCTTTGCCTTTGTTAGCCAATCCTGGTCACAGGACGATCTCTCAGAAATGACGTCATGATAAATAAAAGATGGTGTGTTCGGCCAGAGGATTACTTACTTGTTCGGCGGAGCGATTGCTACTCAGGCCCGCATCCTCGGTGGTGTCCGGACACTCTGTTTGAGGTCCGAAGAATGACGTGTACATTTCCTCGTGCGTCAGGCCGAGGAAACTTTGAATAGCATGCGGTCCTTCTGGGTTGAACTCCCACAAGCGAAGGGGCCGGCGTTTGCAAGGCCGGACTCGACGAACCAGCATGACTTGCATTACCATAACCAAATTAAAATCTCCTTCGAAGAGATCTTGAATACGGCTTTGCAGTATAGGCACGTCCTTGGCGGGACCCCAGCTCAGCCCTCTGCTAATCCATGACATCAGTTGTGGAGGGGGTCCCGAGCGGAAAGTAGGGGCAGCCACCCACTTGGCACTTCTAGGGGCTGTGATGTAAAACCACTCCCGTTGCCATAATACAGACACCTATGGAAAGGAACCCTTTGGCCACGGAGCTCCTGCAATCTTGCTTATTAAAGCGCCTCCGCACGCTGCGTACTGTCCCTCGATTGTCTTTGGCTTCACATCAAAGGTCTTGAGCCACAAGCCGAAGTGAGGGGTGATGCGGAGGAAGGCCTCGCACCCGACAATAAATGCCGAGATGTGGAGAAAGGAGTCCGGGGCTAGATCGTGGAAGTCTAGCCCGTAATAGAACATCAAACCCCTTACGAAGGGATCCAGAGCGAGGCCTAGACCTCGGAGGAAGTGGGAGATGAACACAACATCCTCATTGGGTTCAGGAGTAGGGACAACCTGCCCTCAGGCAGGCAGCCGATGCGAAACCTCGGCGGTCAGGTATCTGGCCTCTCTCAACTTCTTGATATCCACTTCCGTAACGGATGAGGCATCCATCGGCCTTGAAGGCTGGATCCGGACATGATCGAAGATCTGGAGCACCTGACATGGGCTTTGGGTGTTAGAACTCAAGGCGAGGGAAGGATTCGATTGAGCACGGGAGGAAAAAAAGTGAAAGCCTTGGCCCGTTATAAAGAGGGTGAATATCAAGCGTCCTCTCCGTGGTCGTTTGGGACTTACCTATAATCTAGGAGTCCTAGACGCGGTTGGGTTACCCACGCCCGTATTGATGAGAATCCCGTAATAAGGGGACACGATCTCTGCTTTGACAAGACGTGTCAAAAAACTGCCTCGCGTTATGCGCGAGGCTAGTTAAAGGGAACGGTTCGAATAATCACCGGGCCGTGACATAATGTCGTGTTGCCAAAACAAGTCAGCAAATTGGATTTGTGGAAATATTATTCTCTCTACGGTGGTATGTGGAACTTATTTTGCAGGGTCGTACACTATCCTTGTATTCAAATTCTTTCGTGGTGTATTCGGAGGAGGAACCCGCCTTGCAGTGCGGAAGACAATAATGCGCGCCGGACTCATCGTCATTGAAAGCCTGGTTCAGGGGATACTGAGGGAGTCCTGGATTAGGGGGTCTTCGGACAGCCAGACTATATCCTTTGGCCGGACTGTTGGACTATGAAGATACAAGATTGAAGACTTCGTCTTGTGTCCGGATGGGACTCTACTTGGCGTGGAAGTTAGGCTAGGCAATACGGATATGTATATCTCCTCCTTTGTAACCGACCTTGTGTAAGCCTAGCCTCTCCGGTGTCTATATAAACCGGAGGGTTTTAGTCCGTAGGACAACATACAATCATACCATAGGCTAGCTTCTAGGGTTTAGCCTCTCTGATCTTATGGTAGATCTACTCTTGTACTACCCATATCATCAATATTAATCAAGCAGGACATAGGGTTTTACCTCCATCAAGAGGGACCGAACCTGGGTAAAACATCATGTCCCCTGCCTCCTGTTACCATCCGCCTTAGACGCACAGTTCGGGACCCCCTACACGAGATCTGCCGGTTTTGACACCGACACCTATGACTCAAGAAAGAAAAAATGAAACTACGAAAACAAAAGTCTTCACGCTTCATGTTCCTCGAATGAATACCAAGTCTTCAAGGTTATACCAATTTCTTCACTTTCAAAGTCTTTAGAAAGTCTTCAGAAATACAAAGTCTCCAGTCGAAGAACTTCATTTTTAGGGGTCGACTTTCTCTGTAAATATCAAACTCCTCACAGACTTATAGACCTATGTATACTCACAAACGCATTAGTCCCTTAACCTATGATTCTTCAATACACCAAAATCACTAAGGGGCACTAGATGCACTTACAATCTCCTCCTTTTTGGTGATTGATGACAATATAGGTTAAGTTTTCAACGGGGATAAACATATGAAGTGTAAATACGGATATTAAGGAATTTGATTGCAAGATATAGAAGAACTCCCCCTGAAGATGTGCATAGTGAGGAATTTGCTTTTGAAGCAATGCACACTTGAAGAGTTGAATCATGGAGATATCCCCCTATATCTTGTAATTCATACACGTATTTGACATATAACAGTGAAGAATTTGAAATGCATGATGAAATATGGTGACTGATGTAATTCAGCATGCGTGCAATAATATTTACGAGGAATAAGCATGCAGAAAAACGCATCAAGAGTATCAGAGCACCATCGGGTTTAAGTTTACAACTCGATCCAATAAAGTCTCAGAAGAACGAGAGTTGTAACTTGAAAAAAACGCCCATATAGAAAGACCCGCTTGAAGACTAACTCAAAATTCTCCCCCTTTGTCATCAAATGACCAAAAGGATCGAATATGAGGACTAACGCCCCTAAAGAATATCAAGTTGATGAAGGAGCGCCAGCGTTGTTGGGGTCGTTTGTTGTAGTAGGGCCTGCCGCAGTGTCATCCAAGTCTTCATTTTCATCAGTGTCGCGTGATGAAGAATATGAGCTGGCCACCAGAGAAGGAACCTTGACCTTCTTGAATTTCTTCAGTGGAGGTGCAGACCAGTCAAAATCTTCCTTGAGACCCATTTTCTTCAGATCGTCTTCACCATATAGATGTGATAGGATTGCCCAGGTGCGACCGAAGACTTGATGGAGGTAGTAGTGGTTTTTCTTCACTGCATTGTGTGTGACAGTCATGTTGTGAAGAAGTGAACCAAACTGACGCTTAACCCATTTGTGATTTTGATCCACCTTCTGGTGAAGACTAAGCAGAAGTTCACGGTCAGTCATCACGTGCGGAGCAGTGGCTTGAGGAGTGGACTTGGGTGCATTGGCAGAGTCATGTGTGGCAGAGTCATCATTGGTGGAATAAGAAGCAGTTTTGCGAAATTGACCATCCAATGGACGAATGCCTTCATCTATAACAGCTGGTGCCTTGCCCTTTCCATCAACTAAGGAATAGGTCTGCTTGAGGACTTCAATTGGGGGCAAGTAGCTGAGGTGATTCTGAAAATCAACTTTGTAGTTGAGTGAAGACCTTGTCCTGAGTAATCTCATAATCCAAGGTGCATAAGGCTTCAGCTCCAACGGAGACAGTGCAACATTTGCCAGAGTCCTCATGAAGAAATCGTGAGAATTGACGGGAATGCCATGAACGATGTTGAACACCAGATTCTTCATGATGCCAACAATTTCCTCATTAGATGAGTCGTGGCCTTTGATAGGACTCATTGTCCTCGTAAGAATATGATAGACAGTTCTTGGCACATAAAGCAATTCCTTCATGAGGAATTTGGTTCTTGGTGCCTGATCTGGCTTCAAAGGTTTCATCAGCACCTGCATGTAGTGATTTGTAAGCTCAAGTTCACTGTAGATGCAATGAGCTTCTTCAAGGGGAGGACTGAGTTGTAAGGCACGAAGCAATTCAGAAGCTGGTGCAGTGTAGTGAGTGTTTTCAGACATCCAGTCTAGCACCCATGAATTCACATCTTCAGAATCTTCTGTGATGTGCAGCGTTGCATAAAATTGAAGAATCAGTTCTTCATTCCAATCGCAGATGTCAGAACAAAAGTTTAACAGTCCAGCATCGTGAAGAACGCTGAGGACTGGTGCGAAGCATGGTAGAGATTCCATATCTACGTGAGGAATATGCTCAAGGTAGAAGATTTTCTCTCTGTTGAACAGCACTGAGGAATAGAAATTGGCTTGATTAGCAGTCCAGAAACGCCTCTTCCTAATGCGAGCAGAGTTATAAGGGTTGTAGTCTTCGAAGAATACATGCTCGCCGAAGAAATCATCAGCCTTGAACTTTTGCTTGCGTGAGAATGGATCCTTTGGCTTGGGCAGAGGAGTGTCAGTGAGCTGCATCATGACCTCAGGAATCACAATCTCAGGTTCTTCAGGCTGAGGAATTTCTGGTTCCTCTTTAGTGGCAGTCTGCATCTTCAGATGTTCAGCAGCAACAGTTTCTTCAGCACTAGCGGCTGGAATTTCCTCATGTATAGATGAAGTGGGGTGAGTTTCTTCAGAGCCCAGTTGAACAATTTGTGCAGGCGACTGAGGTATTTGCTGCAACGGTGTGCACATTGGAGAGTTTGGATGCCGACTTTCCCAGAATTCATCACTTATTACTGGTGTGGAGCAGCCAACGTCCACATCTTCATCTTCCATTTCTTCAACGCCAGCCTCTTCAGCTGTGAACTGAGGCATGGGCGAGGAGATGACAGGTGTTGAAGGGATTGCATCCACTTCAATTTCTTCATCAATCTGCTCTGACAAAACAGCAGAATGATTTTCTTCATCAGATCCGCTAGGGATCTCATATTCTTCACCAAAAGGAACAAGGTCCTTTGATG